>NW_026623934.1:263818-288142 GCF_030028575.1 Malurus melanocephalus | reverse complement strand
GGTTCTCCATGGTGGTTCTCCATGGCAGAGCTCCATGATGGATCTCCATGATGGATCTCCATGGTGCAAAGCCATTCCTCAGACACCTCCAGCCAACCTCTGCTGGCCCAGCAGGGAAAGCCAGAGGACTCCTCGGGGTGGCTGATACCCAGACAGGGGTTTCAGAGCAGTTTCAGCTAAACGCCCCACCAAGGGCACCTCGGAGAGCAGGGGTGGCACTCACACACCTCAGAAAGGARCTTTGAATCCCTTCAGAGAGGGCTGGAAGGACAGAGCTGGGACATCGAGGAAGGGGACAGCAGGGATGGTGGGAGCTGTGGACAACATGTGGGGACAACACATTTGTGTGGAGAGGATGGAGAGGGGGTGGCCCTAGTGGAGCTGGTGGGATTTCCCTGGTGACAAATTCCGGGGTCAGGAAGGGGTGTCACCCCCCCATTCCCCTCAGCACCGAGTCACCACAGTCACAAATCGCAGRTATAACTCAGATATAACCTCAATTTTAACTGAAAAGAATGATCTTCTAAGGTAATTTTATAGGGAATACAATGCACAGGTTTATTTTTTAATTACGTATAAGGATTGCTCWAGAAATCAATCTGGATTTCCATAATCTGGCCTTCAGTAATGGATATCTGCCTTAAGTAAGCACAAAAGAGGATTTCTCAGTTTCTGCTGCAGCAGGACCAGCAGATAATGCTGGTCATGAGCCACAGCTTCACAGCTCTGTTTTGAATTTTAATTTTACAGCTTTTATTTGAACAGTGTCCTCACTAGAAGGTATGAAATGGTTAAAATTCTGTTTGAATTTTTCTGCCACTAGAAATGTTCAATGCAGTGAGAGTCTGTAATGGGTGTCAAGAGATCCCACTGCTGCTTTTTAGTACAGAGAACGGGGCAAAGTAGAAATAACCTACCACAAAGTCCAGGAATGCAGTCAAAAAATCTGAGTCTACTTTTGCATTCAATGATCCTGATGGCAGGAAATGCAAAATAGCAAAATATTCACATAGTATATACGTAAAGTACTTTAGAGTGCAAGGAAGGATTGATAAATGCAGAGCTGAGGGAATTACTGGCTGTATGCAACAGAAAAAAAATCATCATCACACTGAGATTGATTTATTTAAGGATTATTTTTTCATTTAAATTTAATAATCTTTATTAGTATTTAAATGTGTTTTTATTTATTTATTATTTAAAGATGTCTGCTTTTTTTAACAGGAATTTCAAGTGAGCTCACTTATTTCAGGGAATCAAAATCAGTGAGGAGGACTGGAATATTCCTTTCCTGTTCTAAGATTAAACTGAAACAGTTCATTAAAGAGCTGCAAAGAGCAAACACATGACTAATTTTAATGTATTTTGATTTCTAGGTATGCACTTAAACGAATACATATTTATGAAGTTTGATCCAGTTCAATGTTCAAACCTGGTATTAATTTTTTTTTTGACCAAAAAGCTCAAAGCATTTTCACCTTCCTTCTGACACAGTTTTGCCAATTCAGCTCTTGCCCTGCAAATCCATCATCAYGTTTTGCTTTAGGTGGCAGACTGGGCAAAGAGGCCAAAATCTGCACTGGCTGACAAGGAATGAACCTGCAGCTTTTTTAACCTTGAGAAAGTCCTGCTCAGAGGGAAAACACCTGTTTGTTTGAAATCTGTAAATCCAATACCCTCCTGCAAATCCCATATTCCCACGGACAAAGGCAAGCAGAACTGGCCCYGGTGCCAATATTTGCTCTGAGGCACACGGAATTTGATACAGACATTGCTACACGTCATCACATGGGGCTGGTCAAGCCCTGCTGTTGCCTTTTTCAWCYTAGAAATGAAACTGGAGATKATTTYAGTACAGGGGTGATATAAAAGTGGGGCTTTGTTGGAGCTCCAGGGGCAGCCATGGAAGAACATCCACAAAAGCCCCCACAGGGGTGATACAGTTTGATGGATTTTAGGAAATTGGCATAATTGATAAAAAGCACCAATTAGTAGGACAAGAGGTGATGGAATTACCCCCAGGTCAGGCCCCTACTCTGGTGCCCTCACCTTCTKTCCCATTCCCAGAAAATGGGTCTCACAGAACTCTTGGCTCCCAGAAAGAACCAGGACAGGACGGGACCTTGTTCCCCCCAGGCTTGGAGTTCTGGAATGGGTTTGGTCTCCTGGCTGGGGAAAAGGGTAAGGAAAAGCACTGGAAAGGGTACAAATATAGAAAAGGAAAAAAAGCAAAAATCCCTCTGGCATTGCTTCCATCCATGTCCTGGTGTTCAAAGCCTCAGGAAGCAGCTCTGCCCTGCTGGAGAGAGAAGGCAGCTCCTGCTCCAGCCCTGGGGGCACAGAAAGGAGCTTCAGCAGCTTCCTGAAGTGAGGGCAGGAAAAGACCCTCACCACAGAATCTCTACCTGTCAGTGAGATCAGTCTCGCCAGGATGGTTAAAACAACGAGAAAGTTCAGTGCTGGCTAAAATTAAATGAAATACATAAAACTGACCAAAATGCATCTCAGCATTTCCAGCATTTATCGTGACAGCAGACATTTAGTTTGAGCTTCCCTAAATGCCTTCCCCACCTGAGCTGAGAGCAGATTGCAGGTGAGCATTCTCCAGCTTTGACCTTTCAGAAGATTCCCCTCCGGCACACAAAGGAGAGCAATAAGCAGCCAAATTCCATCCCATAAATCAGCTTTATTGCACAAATCYGACTCTTGCTAACGAGCACAGGATTTTCTTATAGCAAAATAAAYATTTGTAATGTCTTTCTTTAAACCCAGCACTGAAAATCTCCCAGATTTACAGCAAACAGCTTTTCAAAATGCTTCTCTCCTTGCACACATCCATTTTGTTTGCTGCTCACTCTCACTCAGAAGATGCTGTGACACRAAATTGAATCTTCTCTGCGTGGTCGTGTCTCCCATTAGCATAGCTTCAATAATTCGTGTCAACAGGAAGCTGGAAGGAGCACAGCTCATCCCTTTTTTTCTGCTCCTCCCCGCAGAGTCCCRACAAATGTCCTGCCAGTGCCCCAATCTGTTGCTCAAGATTAGTAAAGTACAACTGAGAGGGGAAAAAAAGGCATAAAAAAAGGCTCCAACTTGGAGCAGCAGCACAGGGAGGAGAAAACAAGAGGGGAAGAGCACTGGAAACCATCAAACAGCAAGAAAGGGCAGCTAAAATGCACCTTCCAAGAAAGYAAGGTGAAAATGGAGAAATTAAATGTTCCATTAGGGCAGAGAGATGAAGACAGATAAGTGGAAAAGCATCTGCAGAAGAAAAGCAGAGCAGAACACAGCACACGAAGGCGCAGAATTGCGCAAGCTTGGAAAGAGGAGCAAAAAAAAAAAAAAAGGAAAACATCAACAAACTTGTAAAAAAGTGTTTGGCTGTCTGCTCCCAAATTGTAGGGAAAGAAACAAACAACAACTATGAGGTTTTCAGTACTACCACGGAAAAAAATGACAAAATGAAAAGCCATATCCAGCCTTGCCTCAGAATGGCTRTGGGTGAGCAAGGAAGTAAATTTTAGATTTTTWAATTTTTTTTAAGTGTTCTATGGCACTTGTCTGACATTCAGAGCCCWAATGACAATAAATTCCTSCMATGGAGCAGAGGGTGACAYCTGASGATGTCTCAGCACAGAGGGGTTCCCACCTGGAGCTCTGTGTGAGGAACACCAACACCCTCACGGGTATCTCAGCCTCCCTCTCCACCAGCTTTGGCCCTGCAAACCCTCCCTGCCAGGTTCCTGTGCTCCTCACATCCCTGGAGCCATGGAGCACCGTGTCCCTGGGCCAGCAGGGCACTGTTTTGGGGTCAAGCTGCCCAGCAGCAGCTCCATCCCTGCCGGACCAGGCTGGGACAGCCCTGGCTGTGCTCGGCACACGGGAGCTGCCCACGTCCCCTTGGGATCCCCTCTGCCCCACACACACCCTGCCAGCCCTAATTAGGCCCTAATTAGGGTCACAGAGCTCACCAAGGAGGGTCACTGAGCTGCAGGTTGCCCCTGGTCCTTCAGCAATGTGGGATKAAGGGATCAGCAGATCCTTGGAGCCTCCACGCCATCCCTGCAGCCTCCCAGGGCACACACACCTTCCCAGGGGAACAGATCTGCAGGGACTGGGGGGATTTTCCTCTGCACTGGGGGATCCAGTGCTGCACTCCTGGAACTGGGCTGCTTTGGGGAGGGTTTTTCTCCTCTTCAGTCCYCTACAGCTGCTCTACACAGCAAATCTGGAGTCTCTGCAGGGCTGGAAGGTTTATCGCTGCCAGAAAGCACCAATCCAACCCCTGTAATGAGTGTAATTATCACATCACCGGCAGGTTTAACTGAGATAAAAAACAACCTTATCTCCTATCTGTAGCAGYCATGGACACTGAGCCCCGCAGCTCTGACAAATAATTCAAAATCTGCAGGTTTGGTGTGCTCCACTCAGCCCCACCTCCCTGCCTGACTCCGCTGGCCAGCAACCTGCTGGAACCAGGAGGGTGGGCAGGGAATGAACTGGGGTGTTCCAAAAATACTGCACCCCAGAATTCACAATGAAGCTAAAATTCAGCAGGGTTTGATTGAAGTGAACACTTCTACATAAGTGTTTCACATCAATTCTTGTCATGCAAACAGGAAGATTTTTTTTTTTTAAATTCAAGCCAGGACGCTGGAAAATCATGTTCTGGATTTTTAAAAGAAGTTTTGTTTTGTTAGGGTTTTTTAAAATATTATTTCCCCAATCTGAATAGTGAGATTTTACCTATTGCTGCAAGCTCTGACATCACCACGTTTTCCAGTTCCTTCTGGCCTCCACAATTACTAACCTCACTCACATACAGAGAGCCACAGAATCATTTAGGGTTGGAAAAGCCCTTTAGGACCCCTAACCATGAAATTCTAAGTTCACATCCTTAACTTCCACGTCTTTGTGTSTTAAATGCCCCCAGGGACAATGACATGGTGTACTCAGAAGATTTGCATACAAACTCTTAAGCCCAGTTAACGGAAGTCTCCCTTATATCCTGAATGACATTTTCTAAAGGAACACAGATAATTTAAATAACACCAAATATTAACTTTGGGTAATGAATTGTGCTCCTTTTCTGGTCTTTACTTTTCCTTTTCACAAACTCTTTCCTGCCAGATCTGCACCCATTAGGCATGAGTAAAACTGTACGGTGGATCAGGAATCCAACAAGGATTGGTGTCTAACAAAGATACTCATTGGGAGAAATAATAGGCAAAACAAGTATTAAATCATGTTTTTAAGCAGAATGATAGCTGGAAATTTGTGCTGTARTTACAGTAAAGAGTCGAGGGATGGATTTTGTGTAGTTTGTTGATGATGCTATTTCAGAATCTGATATGAGAAATTTTTTCTGTCTGTTTAGTTCAGTTGTTTGTTTTTTTTTGTTCTAAGTTAAGATTGCATGTTGAATGTTGATTTTAATGATAAAATCTTGAAGTGTTCTAAACACAAGTGGACGTTTTTGCCTCAGAAGTGTTCTAAACACAAGTGGATGTTTTTGCCTCAGAAGTGTTCTAAACACAAGTGGATGTTTTTGCCTCAGCTTAACTCATTGTAGTTGTAAATTGAACCAGGTTACATTTTAGTCTCATTTGATGTCATGGCCAAGATTGTTCCTATGCACCATGACCTTGCGCTGAAACATTCTGATGTTTCAATAATAATTCTCCAACGAGGGCATAAACTCAGAACGGTTMCTCCACCGCTCTGCACAAGCTCAGCAATAAAGAACTTCTTTATTTATAAAACCCCTGCTTTCCCCCCAGCTTTCTGACATTCCTAGCAGCATTTAAGTGAAATCCATGTGGAGCCAGGGTCATGAATTTTCCATGAGGGAAGTGCTAAGTGTTATCACAGTAAAACAACCCGAGCACTGTCACAACCCCGAACCAGGAGCGTGTTTCAGTACACAAACATCAACCACACAGATCATTCCAACATTTYCCTCCCCCTGGCTGCTCCCAGCCCAGCTCCTCAGCGTGCTCTGAAGTTGTGCTGTGCTTTTGGAGGAGCTGTGCATGCCCTGACACTGGAGAACATCTCTTTGAGACCCGTTCTCAGCATGTTCCTGGCAACGGTCCCACCGCACCCCACCTTGCAATAACACACCTCAGATCAAATTCCAATTTCTTCACTGTCTCTTGGCAAAGGCACAGAACCCAGAGAAMAAAAAGAGCTTTCCTGGAAAAACAAGGACAGGTGCTGCAGTTTGTGGCACAGATTGTGAATCTGCCCTTGGAGCTGAAATGATGTTGTACATCTGGAGCTGAGTGTYCCACAAACACCAAACACCTGGCGCTGGGAGGAACAGTAATTTAAACCCCAAAGACCTTGTACATCGAGCTCTAACTCTCATTTTATTTGAGAGCCCTTTTATARCTACTCTAAAACTTCCCTGACTTCCCTTCCTAGCAGTTCCACACTACTCCTAATTTTACCCTGATGTTAGGAAGATGGATTGCCCATGGCTAACTCAATAATTTCCCATCCTTTTAAGGCCATTCCATTGTACACCCCCTTTTTTTTTTTTTTTTTTTGCTAACTCAATAATTTCCCATCCTTTTAAGGCCATTCCATTGTACACCCCCTTTTTTTTTTTTTTTTCCCTGCTCTTATCAAAGCTGCAATTCCCTTCTGCCACTCCAAATTTCACCTGCAGGAAAGTCAATCTATTTCTCATGAATTAATAAAGATTGTTACTTATGGCTTTATGTAGCGTTCTGCTTTGGTTTTCCGTGGGGCTTTTGAACTTGCAATGTTTATAGAAACAGCTTTCACGTAAATATCAGGCTACACAAATATCAGAACAAAGGGATTGTGCAAAAAACCATCCTGCCATGCTGTGAACAGGGGACTAATGGATGTAAGCCCAAGTGTGTCCGCAGGAACACAGTGGTTTTTACTCTTAATTTTAGCAGGCAGGAATAAACTGAGGAGTACATTCCCAGGCAGCCAAACCAATTTCCAGCAAGGATTTCACCCAGGCTGGGAGCACACAGGGGATTGATGTAACCAAAAAAGTGGATGAAGATAYTGGCAAAACCAGCAGGGCCTGGATCCTGCTGCAATGTCTGAACAYCCCTGAAGTTGGCTGGGTCGAAGCTTAATGGGTTTTTATCCTCAGGGTATCTGTTCTGGGCATGGGTTGGGATGGCTTCATGGAATCACAGAATATCCTGAGCTGGAAGGGACCCACAATSGTCACTGWYGTGCAGCTCCTGGCCCTGCACATCCCAAGAATCCCCCATGGGCCGTGACTTTTCCCACATTTTTCCTTTCCTCAGTCTGATGAGGATTTCACACTGCTCTGGGGTATTCCCAGTTGTGTCTGTACCTCCCAGCACCCCAAGGACAAGGCAGGATATTCAGGATATTCCAGGTCAGACAGCCAAATGAAGCCCCTGGTTTTTTGTGCACAAACTCTTTCTGTGCTCACACTCACACCCCTCACTAGGACCCACTTAAAGGGCAGTGACAAAGTGACAAGGACACAGACACGACAGCCTGGAAGAAGGGATTATTCCTTTACTTTTAATTGCATCATTATTGCATTTAAATGCTCCTGGCTTTGCATCCCACCCAGCTTTATTGCACGCAGTGACTCAGGGCGTGGGGAAATGCCACACAGCTGGAGAATGAGATGTGCTAAAGTAACAACTTCAGCCATGTGCAGTGTGTGCTGGGAAGTTGTAAATGATCTATCAATTATTTATTCCCCCCTGCAGCAGTTTACTGCAGCATAAAAGTGTAATAAAATTAGCTGTAAGAGGTATTTGTTAAAAACTGCTGACAGTCATTTGGAGGGATTTTCAGAGTGAGTATTAAAAAATAAACATCTTCAGGGCAGTAAAAAGTAACATAGCAAAACTTCCCTGCAGTGAGGAAAACATGGACAACTGCTCTTTTCTTACCCAGATATCGGAGGGGAAAATGAAGTTTTGGCTTTTTATAAGAAGTGGGCTTTTTTAAAGTGGTGTTAGCTCTTGGGCACTGGAATTATGGAGCTGTGACTGCGCTGGGGATCATCCCTTTTTACAGCACCACATTTTAAACAGCTGCTGCTGAAGTTTAGTCCTTTATGAACCAAAATCATCACCAAATTCTACCTCCATTTTTACAGAGCATGTCAAGAAAAACTGCAGTGGCTCCTGTATTAAAAGTGGCAAATCTCAGTGGCTGCCCAGGGTACCCCTCTGCCCCAGGTGTAACTGGAAGCACCAACTCCCACCCCAGAGGCTCAGGATTATGAAAAGGCCTTTGAAATGAGGAAACGAGTCGCTTCAGRGTTCCCTGCTAGAGCATAGCCCCAAAAATTTCACAGGAATGAGGAAAACACGGCTAAAGCCTGTTCAAAAGATGCTCAAAACCACAAATATGAGAAATATTCTCAGCTTGCTTTTCCCAGGCAAAATGTGAATAAACACTCTTTCCTCACTTGAGGAAGCGTGTTAGCAGGGGGGAAGATTTCCGTTGGATGCCTCTCTTATTTCTCTACTTGTACCACAAGATCTTTCCTCTCTGTCTCCAGAAAAAAAATAAAATTTAAATATCTTAAATATCTTTAAATATCTATTTGAATATCTTAATATCTTAGTGTACAATTAAATATCTTAAATATCTTTAAATAACTATTTCAATATCTTAATATCTTAGTTTACAATTAAATATCCTAAATATCTTTAAATATCTATTTGAATATCTTAATATCTTAGTTTACAATTAGATATCTTAAGTATCTTTAAATAACCTTAAATATCTTTTAAATATCTATTTAAATAGCTTAATACCTTAGTTAACAATTAAATATCTTGAATATATTTAAATAGCTACTTAAATATCTTAATATCTTAGTTTACAATTAGATATCTTAAGTATCTTTAAATAACCTTAAATATCTTTTAAATATCTATTTAAATATCTTAATATCTTAGTTTACAATTAAATATCTTAAATATCTTAAATATTTTTAAATAGCTATTTAAAATCTTAATGCCTTAATTTATTCCTTATTCCTTTCACTTCTTCCTTTTATTTACTTATTCCTTTCATACTTTTTACTTCCTTTTTATTCGCCGCTGCTCAGCAAGGGAACTTCGCGGCTCCATAACCAACACCCTCAAAGGGCAATTAAACAGGCAGTTAGAGAAAGGCTCAAATTCTAATTAGAGGATTAGAACAAAGGCAGAATGCCCATGCCCAGGACAGGTGCAGGTGCATCACTCACCACCCAGGGCTTGTCACAGAAGTTGTAGATGGACTCGAGCGAGTTGACGCTGGGGATGCCGGCGTACTGCATGCCGATGATCAGGTTGCGGAAATCCTCGTTCTCCGCCATGCTGTAGGAATGCTGCCGCACCAGCACGAAGTCAGGCCGGAAAGACCTGCTGAGAAACSGGCACATTGCTGAGAATCTGCCAGAAAAGGGGTTTTGCTTCAGTGGGAAAAGCTGCAGGGGAAAAATGGCTGGGTGGGAGGGAGAAAAGAGCGAGAAGGATCCTTGGACCAAAGAGAAATGCTGAAAGATGGGAAGAGTCTGGATGGCTTTATGAGAATTTGCATTGTTCCTTAATATTTTCAGAAAACACCAGCAGCCTCTCAATATTGGGACTCCATTGAGAGAGAAATTATTGTGGATTTGAAGTTGTTTTCCTGCTGAAAGTCAAATCACATCTATAACCTCGGGCCTTCGTTTGTGTCCTCCAGTTTCTGAGCAGTGACAATCACAGCCAAAGCAGGCAAACAGCTCTGCCACAAACTTGGACTTTTTGGGGAAAGTTTTTTTTCACAGCTATTTTCAGGCTGCTTTGAGTACAGTAAGAGGTGAGGCAACCACATTGCTGTTGAAAGGAGAGAATCACAACCCAACTTTTGATCGACCGACGTGTCAAGATGAATTTCCAAACTACAACTGCATTTGCCCCTTTTCTCTCTGGAATCTGATCAGCATTTCCCCTGCTGCTCTCCAGTCTCGTGCCTCTCACCCTGTGCCTTTGCCAACAGTCTGACACCATCTTCACCCTACTCCAACATTTTGTTACTGGAGAAGGTTGTGGAAAAGAGAAAACACAAAACAACAGGACAGAGCCTCCAGAACAGGGGAAATACCCTCCTAAATGTGACTTTTGAGAGTCTCTTCTGCATTACAATTTTACAGGGAAAAAACCTCTGAGTAGCTTGAAGGTTTCAACCTCCTAAAAGAGATGCAACTGMAGGGTAAATTAAATTAGCATAGTAAATTGGGGAAATTATTTACATGTCTTGAATAAATACAAGCTGTTTACTGGAGTGAGACACTCTGAAGGTTACAAAACGTCTCGGAAGTCTCAGTCTGGGAGAACAAAACAAAACAATTAAAATTGCTTGAGGAGCYTTGAGATCCCAGCCTGGATGCAGCAGTCCAAGCAGATTAGCTGGGTTCTTAAATTTCAAATCACACAATCAGTTTGGGTTRGAAAGGAGCTTCTAAAGTAATTTTAAAAGGGAGGGACACTTTCCACTGTCCCAGGCTGTTCCGAGCCTCACTGTCCAACCTGACCTTGGACACTGCCAGGGATCCAGGGGCAGCCACAGCTGCTCTGGGTATCCTGTGCCAGTGTTTTACCACTGCCACTGTAAAAATAATTTTTTAAAACCCCCAAACTTGCCCAGCTTTATAGATTTGCTGTCCAGAGTCATTGAAACAGCACTGAAGCTCAGCGAGCAAAACCTATTAAGATATTCTTGCCTTTAAACAGGTTTCCTAAAAAAATATCAGAGCTCTGAGATGTTGTGATGTAGGTTTGATGGGRGGCKGCCAAGCRTTTGAAAYAYRGAAATCCAATTTACTGGCCCAGCAYGAATGCAATGCTTGAGGACTAATGATGCCTTTGCCAAAATTGCAGATCCTCAGTGGGACCAAGAGGCAACTTCCACCACCTCAGATAAGGGGGATAACACATCACAGACAGTGCTGGRGTTTCAAATAAAAGGACAAATCAAATAAAGAGTTCTTTCAAAAGCCAGTTTAGTGAAACMGTTGGAAAATTGAGGGAATGTGCTTTTTAAAAATTCAAAATAAAGAAAGGTCCCCAAATGGAATATGATGCATTCCCATAATTGTTCTGGTATTCTGTAATTAATACTGGATGGAGGGACTGGATGCAGAAGAAGATCAGAACAAAAATTTTAAACTTGGCTCAAGCACCAAGATCCAAAATCTCAATATCATGTTACACAAAATATAATTTTTCATGGTGTAATTTTAATTCACAAAAATCAAACAAGGTGCTGCCTGTTATACATTTCTTTTTCCTCCTAAACCAAACCATCCAAATTTTGTCTTTGAAATTTCTATGATTTTGCTATATATTGAGCTAATATTTGGCTCATGAATCCATGATCCAAGGTGACTTTKGGCCTTGAATTGATAACAAATATCTCCAGTTACCACAGAAACATAGAATTGCTCTCCCATCGTGTCTGCACCTCCCTCTCACACCACAAAACACAGCCCCAGCTACCTCCCACCAGATTTGAGGGGAAATTACCAGCTCCAGGTAATCCTATTTGGGTAAATAAATCACCCATAAAATAATATATAATAATAAAATAATAATATTATAAAATCTCTTGTCATCTCACTCTCAGAATTATCTAATGAGCCAAGGGTCCTTTTGTTGCGTAACATAAGCAGCATTTTAACCAAATTTTCTCATGAACTGCAAAGCTTTGGAGCTGTTGTTTTCTGGAAGTTTCCAGCCCAAATTATCTCCTGACATGTTTTGATGGTAACTTGGCCTCGATATTTTCTGGAATACTTTTTGGAATATTTTTTTTTATACTAAAGAGAAGCCAGTAGGGAGCACAGATCAAGATTTCTCAGCTCCAAAACTTCCATCATTGGGTAAAAAATTCCACTAGGCCTAAGAAAAATTAAATCTCTTACTCTTGTAAGAAAATAATCTTGCGGATTTGGCAGGAGAYAGTTGTTGTATTAAACTGCAATATTTTTAGAAGATGTCTGAGATAAAACAGTTGTGAGCTTGGAAGCAGAAGCTTACTTTGGATGTTTTTTTCCCTGATTTTTTTTTATTTTTTTAACATGAATGAGCAGAAATTTTCAAATCTTTTGTTGGGAGAGATCCAGAACCTGTTTTGTTCTGTCTAGCTCCCTGACCTGTCACTCTTGCCCAAAAATGAGGAGTAAATTCCCAGGTCACTGGGGGCTCTGTCTTTAAATTCAATTTTTCAGCCAAGCAGCAGCCACATTTCCCTCCCAAGCAAAGCAGGAGCAATTCTCACCATTTAAATAAAAGACAGGATTTAATTTTACTGATTATTTTGCCGATATAATACTTTTGTTGATATAATTTTTCTAGTACTTCTTTAAGCTTTTATTTTGCCCAGTGTTTCCCCCTCCCATTTACAAGTTTGTTGATGTCGTCACTGAAAAAAAACCCCAAAATTTAAATTTACCCTGCCTGCAATTGGCATCATACTTTTTGGACAAAACAGCTATTGGGAAATTTGAGGTGTATGAACTGGAATTTTTCAAACAGGCAGGAATATTCTGGGAACTGTCCTGACAGGAGTGTTTTGACTCAGTCTGAATGGAAAATATTCCAGGTTGGAAATAAATACTGCTCATCTGGAAAAGCCTGGCAGGCAAAATCCCCAAATTACTGTTTTTCTGGAGCAAAGATGAAACCCAAATCAATAACCTGAACTCCCAGTCATGTATTCTTTATTCTGCACTTCATTCCCTTAGTAAATCTGTTTTTCCCCATGATTAAAATGTCAAGATGTGTCCTCCCTGTCACAAAAAGATTGTCACTGATCAGATGTTTTATTTTCTACTTTCCCTGACTGAGGGGCATCAGTCAAAGCCCCAAACACACCCAAACYCCTCAGCACCTTTCCCATCCACCCATGATGCCATTTATTGCATTTTTGCTGTTATTCCGTTTGGTTTTTCTTACCTGACCACTTTGTTGCCATTTCGAATGATTTGGATGTCGACTGTGTAATTGCCATCAGCATGGGCTATCAAGTTGATTTCTGAAAATTCTGCCTATGAAAAGAAGATCCCCATTAGTCAGTCTGCTTTAAATTACCTTTCTTTTCCTGAATCCTTTATTTTAACCATCAGAAGCTGAACTGCTGACAATACACATCTGAAATAAAATGAGCAACCAAGAGGACATAGATCCAGCAGTGTCTGTCAAGTGTGACACATCGTGTTTGAAGAAGTTTTAATCCACAGAGAGCAAAAAGTAAAAAAAAATGTGACACATCGTATTTGGAAAGGTTTTGATCCACAGAGAGCTAAGGGTAAAAAAAAAAAATGTTATGAAAATGGATTGTAGGGCAGCAGCAAGTGGATTTGCTTGGCCTGCAGGGAAATGTRGGGATTATACTTTTGCTTTGCACAATGTTATCAAAGAGATTAATGCAGGCTCAACGTTGACATCAAGTTTTGAAGAAAACAGTACAAAAACAGCATTAAAATAACTGCAATAAAAACATTTTCTTAGAGGATTTAGTGACTCCTCGTGCTGCTCACCCCTTTCTATTTTCTTTGTGTGCGTTTACTCTTCTTTTTAAAGGRCCTGGCGCTAATGAACGATTGTCTCACCAAATTCACAATTAAAGCTCTTTTTCAAAAGTCTTCTCACACTGGAMATTTAAAAGGAGCCACAGCCATACCCTGAATCTACAGTTATTTGAAAGGAAAGGACAGGATGTTTTTCATTTCTCCCCAGCCTTTCACCAGCTTAGACTCTCAAGGCACTTTACAACAACATCAGCCGGCAGAAGAATTGAAATGCAGCAGAAGAATTGAAATGCAGCAGAAGAATTGAAATGCAGCCAGCTGTCTTCTGGTGGATAAAGAAAAGCGTCTCTGCTGTCCCGGACAGCAGCCCAGAACAGAGAGTGTCACCATCCTCCCTGGTGTCCCCTTGACAAATGGTGGCACTGAGAGTCTTCCTCAGCTCACACCCCTCGCTGCGGGCTCAGCTGCTCCCGGCCCTGCTGCAGTCTCTSGSATGCCTTAGGATTTTYAGTTTCTATATTTTCAGTATCTGTATTCTTGTACTTCTCCAGTGCWCAGCAYTGAGCTCCTGTTCTCCCATCTTCAGACAAAACAATTCCTCTCTGRGCCTGAAATCCAAGGASACTTYGCYGCCTCAGARCCCCAAAATMTGKAAMCMAYRGAGAATTGGGGGGAGCAGGTTCGGGGTTGTTGACATCACCACCTGAAAATATCATTGGGGAATTGAGGCCCAATATGTTAATAAGACACAACTTATAACAAGGGCAGAGATCGTGATTCGGGGCCCATTTTGGGTGCAGCCTCAGGAGGAGGATTTTGTCTGCCCTAATGTACCAGTAGGCCTGTTAGGCCGGGATTAAAGTTGTCTGTTCTCATTCTCTTAAGTTTGTCTGGTCTCTGTTTCAGGTGAGCCTGATTTCCAAAGCAATATCTGCAGTCTGGGCTGCATTTCCAGCTCTGCTGACAGAGCCCAGCCCCTCACACTGCTGTGGGATCACCGGGACAGCCTCCTGGGCATCCCTTCCCAGTGCACTGCAACACAGGGCATGTGGGGAGAGGGATTCCTGGTATTTCTGCCTTTTTATGTACCTTTTGATTTATTTTATAAACCCTTTTAGACATTTTATACACACTTTCAGATATTTTATACACCCTTTTAGATATTTTATACACCCTTTTAGACATCTTTATACCCTTTCAGGTATTTTATACACCCTTTTAGACCTTTTGCAAAGCCTTTTAGATATTTCATATATCCTTTCAGATATTTTTTACACCCTTTTAGATCTTTTCTGTGCCCTTTATGTATTCCTGGTATCTTTGGTCTACAGGTCTGTAATTCTTGTAGCCTGATATTCCAGCTCAGTTTTGGGGTTCTGCTGGGCAGAAAAATCAGACATCCTCAGYAGGAGGGTGGTGAGCCCTGGGCTGTCTCAAACTCGAGGTTCCAACCTTGGTTGAAACCTTTTCTCTAAAACAYTGTGTAAACTGGGCTCTGGCCTTTTCTGGGAGGAAGTTCTTTAGAACAGTGGGGCATGACTTCATTTATTAAGTTTCYTATTGGGGAATTCTAGATAGATATGCTAATTTRTGRAGTCTATTAAAATTGTATCCATGTTATAYGTGGGGTGCATTTYCWRTRTTTTCYACCTTGATGAGTTGTGCACCCATGATCCCATTAAACACTGAGGGAAAACCCTTTTATCCCCTTACCCACAAATGCCTCACAATTCTAAAACCAGCCCAAAAGGCAACAAGAGGATGAAATATTTGTATAGGCRTTGAAAATGTCAGAGAATCATTTGCAATCGACTGTCTGTGGGGCTGGGAATGGATATCTCCAATTAATTGATCGCTTTAGGAGCTTGGTACGTGATAGAAGATGTTGTATACTAAGAAAGGCAGTGTAAAAATGCAATAATGTTCTGATATTAATGCAGGGCCCTGCAGTAGGTGCTGTTTGTCCTCAATGGTCACTGTGCTGAGTTGTGACAAAGGGAATTGTGTGGTCAAACTGCCCTTCACTCTGGTTAAAGGCAGGGCACATGAAGGAAATTCCAGGTTTACACCCAGTTTTTCTCCTTTTAAAGCAATGTGGCGTGTGCTGGCAGCTCTGATCCGGGTGCCAATGGCCCTTCTGAACAAATCTKCCTTTCCCTGCCTCTCCCTCAACACTCCTGGAGACCCCTGGCAAAGCTTTCCACACTCCCAAGCCAAGAGCATCAGATATTCAGTGGAGTGCAGAACGGCTGCTGCAGCATCCCAGTGAATTTGGATCAGCTGCATCCACAGCCAGGCACAATTTCCCCTCATTCTTTAAAAATCCAGTGACAAAACAACTCAAGGACTGATTGATGCTCCTCACAGCAGCGTCTATTTGTGGAATTCAAGATTCAAAAGCAGTRAAAAGATTTATTTAAATCCCTACTTTCAGCTTAAATAAAACAGCCATAATTCTAGTGCACTCCATATTATATCTCCATATTTTTTCCTATTTCTGATGTGTTTTTTAAAACCCCCACATGCTAGCGCTGCACCCAGAGCACATTTATATTCTGGGGTGATGAATTAGTGATACARAACTGCCACACGGAATTCATGGAGTGTCTGGGAACTTTGCAGTCTCTAAGCAACACCTTCTGAATACAAGATGGTTTTCATGCTGTGAAAATTATGGTCAGGATCCTCTCAGAAGAGCCCACGTTGGGTGCCAAAAAGGGGCTGCTGTGGTGTAACCCCAGCTGGCAGCTCAGCCCCACACTCAACCCCACCCAGAGGGGTGGGTGGGGAATCAGAAGGGAAAAAGAAGGGGAAAACAAAATTCAGGAGATAAATCCAAAGCTGTGTGTGGAAGCAGAGCAAACCAAACCCCAGAGCAACTGCCAGGGAGAAAATTAACTCTGCCCCAGCCAAAACCATCACTTCTATTGAAGTGTGAGGGGGTTTGGGGTACAAATGTTGTGAGTTTATCAGCACATGTCTGCACAAAGAATCACAAGATCATTTAGGTTGGAAAAGCCCTCTCAGATCATAGGGTCTGACCATTGATCCAAGGCCACCACCAAACCGTGTCCCCAAGTGCCACACACACATGGTTTTCAGATCCCTCCAGGGAGATGTTTATTAAATATATAGGGTTTTATCCCAGGAGGTGGTTATTGAATATATGGGTTTCTATRAATGCACAAATAGGAAAATAACATCCAGGTTAAGGCAGTTACCTGTTCAACCTTTATGTCAAACTCTCCATGGACCTTTTTTCCACGAAAAGCCTTGGCCCTGCAGGGAAATTAAAAAAAAGAGAGAATATTAAGGATATGTTTGTAATCAACATCTATAGAAAAATTCCTGTGTTGCCTTGAAAATACACTTTTAAATATTTAATTTAATATTAATTAAATCTCCCCACTACACACACAGAGTTTCCCTCCTTTGACATGCTTGTGTTTTTCRTTCCATCCCACATCATTTTGTGATAAAAAGCACGATGGGATTTCCAACACTGAAGTGAGAACACGCTGAAATGATAAAACACCCTGAAGCATATATTTCCCAGTTCTTAAATAACAGAAAAGGAGTTCAATTAAACAGGTGCAATCCTGCTCTCAAAGTCTACAATGCCATGGAAATTCATTTCCATGTGAGCAACTTCCCAACTTCCCAACCATGTTCACCTTGATCCATAGAGTTCATTTAGAAAAACTGCTTTTTTAGGAACATTGTGCTTGGGAACTTTACATTGTTTTGGAAGTATCAGAGGTGCTGGAGGCTGCTGTTGTCAAATCCATGACTGCCTGGTTCCCCAGTCAGTTTTCCTTTCTCTAGACCAACTTGAGATGAAATAATTWATGTGAAGGAGATCTTCGGAGCGGTTATTCTGTACCAGGACTGCTGTGATAAAGCAGAGCTGAGCTCACTGATCCATCCCCAGGCCCCACAAGCAGATATTCCTCAAGGAGCCCACCCCTTGTAYCCCTCAGGCTGCATGTATCTGCTTTGGACTAAAGAGAATTTCAACAAAAAAGATAAATCTGTTGATAAAAAGGAATTATTCTGACATCCTGGAGCTGGAAAAGGAATATGGTATCGTCTCTCTGCGTTTTCTTTGTTCAATTCAACCCTTAGAGTACTTTTCCTACTTTCTTTTTTTTTTTTCTGCAAGGAAAACAAAGTTTCACAATTCAAAAGCAGAGCACCACAGAACATTGTCTCAAGTGGTAAAGAAGAGAAGCTCTGTCCATTTCCAACATGTAACAAAATGCTCTTTTATTACATGAAATCTACCTCACCAGTGAAAGAAATTAATACATAACRTAAGAATGAATCATTGCTTGTGGAAAATCTTATTCCCACTGTGGGTCAGATGATTTTCACCACCCGTTTCAATAGTGGAAGAGCCAAACTTCGTAATAATCAAATGAAAACGCTGCCTTAGGCAGCATTTCTGAAGGAGTAAGGATATTTCATAAGGATCTCTTTAAGCRTATGGATAATGGATGTTAGAAACAAAGCAAATGTTTGTACTGAAATCTCACACTGAAATATTGCCCAAGCAGTAACTCTGTACAAACATGCAACTGGTGAGAAGAAAACAAGGAAGAAAGCATTAATATTATTATTTATATTGTTTTCTGGCAATAAACACCCAGGAAATGGAAAGCTTGAAAGCCAYTGTTTTCTTTAGGAGGTGCATACTCAGCTTTGTGTAATTCAAATATATTTGCCAATACTAAAAGTGAAATTCAATCTACTGTACCATACCACAAACCTAATTTACAGAAGTATCATGAATCAGTTATTGATTAATGACATTAATTACATTAATCGCTTTTCTTTCCAAATCTGTATTGGAATCCCATATGGGGAATGTGAACATCATCCTCTTGGGAGCTTTGAGGATTGTGGACATGGCTTAAATTTGATAATGTTATTTATGCTGAAGCATCAGCTGGAGCATGTTAATCCTACAGGAGCAGGAAAACCCCAAAAAATTGTGCCAGAGCAGGGAGGAAGGTCTCACAATCACAGATAACACCACATCTGCCTCAGGAGAAATGCATCACAACAACAGGCAGCTTTAAAATCTCTCTGAAAAACAAAGACTTATCACTACCAAAACCACTTAAAACTCCAATCCTGATCTCCATAAACTCAACAGCAGTGTTCTGGTGGAATTCTKTTGGGAGCAGGATGAGCTCCTGGATTTTATTTCTGATGCAGTAACAAGTGAGGTAAATGTGTTATTGGGCAATCAACAACACACATTTAATTTAAATGGAATTATGTTGGATACATTATAGTGAAGATGTTTCTTGAACGCTGCAAAATGAGCTTGGAATAATACCCAGTTTCTTAAATCTGAGTGAAAYTTGGCCATCCATGGAGATTAAACTTCCCCCAAGGTTGGCCCAAACAAATACCAGCAACTGATTCTTCTTTGAGAGAGGAAATGGAACTGGGACAGAGCAGAGAGCCCAAGACAGACCCTCTGCTCTTTACCYCCAAACCCACTGCACATGTTTGAGTGAGATAACCAAAATATTCATTAATTAATTACTGAGATGTTATTCCTCTGAGTTCAGCCATTTGCTCAAACATGAGGCAGCCTCCAAACAGCTCAAGTCTGGCATGGTTCACATTTCAACAAATGACTTCAGCTTGGAAAATAAACAGGAGTAGTAAGGACTGGAATTAAGCAATCTGCGGCTTCAAAACAAATCTGACATTCAAGCACTGATAGAGACTTAATTTCACAGCAGCTTTAGCCAATAACTTTTATAAAAATGTATCATATTCTGCAATATTCCCCAAATGCTGTGCCACAAACTTCAAGAATTTTTCTTGGGGTCTCTAAATAATGAATTACAGACTTATGACTCAAACATTTTAGGACAAAGCCTAAGAATTCCTTAGCACATGTTTACTGTAAAATATAACCTGGTTTTCATTTTATTTACTTTACCTAGGAAATTCAGTTATGCTCTGCTTGAATTATTTCCCATTTCCAGTGTAAGGAATGGRCAGTGCTATCAAAAACACATTCATTTCATGCTTATGGTAATTTTTAAACTTTTTTTTTTTTTCTTTACTGAGGGAAGATGAGGAATAGAATTGTTTGGTGTTACTGGTTGACAGAATTCCACTCAGTTGTAGTTTAACATTCCTGTTAAGCCTTATTACTCTTGGCATGGAGCATGGAATATTTGTAAGCAGCTCTCAGGGCTTTCCAGGACAGGKTCTCTGAGGAGCAGGAGGTGAGCTGCCAGCACGAGTGAAGCTAAAAACCAAAAATGCCCCAAATCAGGTAACATTTTGATGATTTTTTGCATTTTAAATGAGGAAGAGGAGGGGAGGAAAGAAAGTGGCACTACATCCACCTGGAAGTCAATCCCTGYTTTCCAGAGCCAGCAGAGAGGGCAGAGAGCAGGGAAGGGATGCTGCCTGTTGGAGTCACTGGCACGGCCCCTCACAGGCAGAGGCTTTTCAAAATACCTGAAATATTTATGCATCTCTTGCTTCACAATTCATATTTAAAATGAAGCAACTGGAGAATGTGCAGCTGCCACAGAGGCAGCCCAGCACAAACTCACTCCCTGAACTCTGGCAAGGACAAGGAACGAAGCAGAGTCATTAAAGGTGCCTCAAATATGTAAAAAAATCTGATTGTTTCCCTCCTCAGCTACACAGCATCCACACATTTCCACAGCCTCCTGCTGAGGATGTTTGGTGTTTTGCTAGAAAAACACTAAAATCAAGTCAGAATATCACATTGCAAAAATTACAATTACTCAGGCTAAGGGTACAGAATACATAAAGGGTACAGAAAATACATAAAAGGGTATATTAAAATAAAAAGAAAAAAAGCAAAAATCATCAGGCATCACCATCAGCTCTGTTCTGCTGTTAATCACTCAGATGGACTCAGTGCCCTCTCCAGAGGGAGCCCAGCCTGGCAAGGACACACAGATTGCCCCTCAAAGCCCCTCACCCTCACAATTCACAGAAACCCAAACTCAAATTCATTCATTTCACACGAACATTTTTTTCCCAGCATGTCAGGTAGGACAGGAGTGATACAGCTCTTCATTCTCAATCTAGTCCAGCCTTTTGAAGGGCAAAATAAATTGCACATTAAAGAAAAAAGTGCTTTTGCCAATATGCCACAGTGTGTCAGCACCTGAAATCAATGCATCAGCTGCTGCTAGATCAAGGTTATCAATGTTAATGTATAGAAAGAGAATTTCTGGGAGCAAAGRCAAGCRCTCACTGTCCTGTGCCCCTCAGCTCTGTCCCCCAGATGGCCCAACCCTGGCACTGCCACCCAGATAAACCTGCCAGGTCACAGCATTTYCTCTSACTGAGCTCCCAAYTTWATAGGRGACCCYGTGRTCCCTAAATSCAGCTCCCTAAACCAGAGSCCAGACAGAATTGAGAGAATCCAAAGCAGTTCTGTTATTGCAGGGCCTTCAGGGCCATCCAGGGCAGTCCCAGCCCAGCCAGGGCTGCACCCACAATTGACAATGGCTCACGGCTTTTTCACCCTTTCTCACTTTTGTCCATTTGCACATCGGGATTTGCTGAATCCTCCAATTGCAGCTCAGCCAATGCAGTCAAAAACTCCAACTTGGCTCCTCCAATTCTCTGTTCTTTCCATCTCTTGGGGCCTGGCCCAGGGAGGTGTCCTTGAGTTTGGGGCTGCAGAGGAATTGTTTTGTGTAAAAATGGGAGAGCAGGAGCTCAGCACTGTCTGTGGAGTCTGGAGTTAAACACTGAACAATCACAGGGGTACAGAGACATGGAAATGGAGAAGATAAAATCCTGAGGGATCACCCGAGAGCACAGCCACTCTCAACTCACTCTGAGCAGGACAGGACAGAACATCTGCAGGGATCACTGCTCCTCAAGGCTTTCCTTCCCTCCCTCCTGCAGCACAGAGCAAGGAACTCTATGAAATACTTAATACATAAATACTTAATAAATAAGTACTTAATAAATAATTTTTTTGCTTAAAACCCAAACCTCCTGCATGCATCCTCATGCCCTTTCCCAGTCCCTTCACCAGGGAAGGCCAAACTCATGAAAAACCAGAGCAAACATTTTTTAGTGAAGGACTTTCCTGCCCAGACAGCAGAGAAACTTCCCAGAAAGACTTAGCTTTAAAAGCTTATTTGAAATAAACCCTAATCTCCCTAGAAATAAAGAACACCATTTTATTAAGCAGCAATRATTCCATTTCCCTGTCTGGGCTGCACACCCCTCTTGCTAGAAAGGTGTTTTGGTTTTTTTTCACAACAGAAAATTAAGAAATGTGTTATGCTCTGCAAAAGATCCCCAAAGGAGTATGATGTACTCCCATAATTGTTCTGGCTCTGTAATTAATGTTGGATGGAGGGACTGGATGCAGAAGAAGATCAGGACAAAAGTTTTAAACTTGGCTCAAGCAGCAAGATAGAAAATCTCAACATCATGTTACACAAAATATAATTTTCCATGGTGTGATTTTCATTCACAAAAAATCAAACAAGGTGGTGCCTGTTATAAATTTCTTCTTCCTCCTAAACCAAACCATCCAAATTTTGTCTTTGAAATTTCTATGATTTTGCTCCCTAATATTTTGCTCATGAATCCATGATCCAAGGCGACTTTGGGCCCCAAATTGATAACAAATATTTCCTTCAGAGGCATCCATAATCTCAGTCTCTTTTTTTTCTCCCTAATATCACAAGCCCTCTCCTTTTTAACAAATTCTCCCATCCCTTGGCATGTGTCATATCCCCTTCACTCTGATCAATGAAACCAAACAGAGCCATTTTATCCTTTCCAGCCCAAGAAACATCTTTAATCTGGAGGGTTTCCCTTTGTCCCTCAGCTCTGCCCGAGCAGTGTTTTCACTGCAGATCTAATGGAGAAGAAAGTGCCTCCTACTCCTGGATCTCTCAACTGAACTCAGATTTTTCTGGGTCTTTTGAACAGCACGCTCAACTGAAAATGCCTCATTTTCTGCCCACTCAAGGTGAAACAAGTCCTCTTTCATGCCCAAACACCAGTCTGCCTTTCTGGTAATGTCTCCAAATCCCACACCTCCCATTATGTAATATTTACCATTAGCCCATTGCTCCCTGCAGGATTCACAGTCACGATGGAACTGCTGGGAGCTCTTTTTTTTTTGCAAATTGGATGACAAATGGGAGTATTTTTAAATGTTCCTTCCCTCATCAGCAGAAGACCCAATATGTGATGCAACACGCTCTAACCTCTTGCAGATCTGCTAGACTCATTAGGAAAAACGACTCCACTTTCCCAGGGTTAGGGTCATCAAAATATTTTGTACTCATGAGATGAACAGAAAGTTCCAACTTTTGTAACAGCCAAACAGCACCCAGCCAAATTACGAAATATTTCTGTTCTGAACCCAGCTTTTATCGGTGCTCAAGGCTCAAACTGCATCTCCTGCACCAGCTGCCCCAAGTTCCTTATCTCCTACAGCCAACAGWGCAGGATAAAGCAACAAATTTGGCATTTCCCCACCAGCTAAATGGTCCATTCTTTCCATTTCATCTGCTGATAACCCAGATGAAGGAGTACAAACTGTTATTGAGCAACCCTGCTTAGAAAGGAAGKCCCATCATCATGAAGAAGTGGCAAAAATATCCAACAGTGCAGCCACTGGTGGAAGTTTGTGACAGAAAAAAACCCAAACCAGCTAGAAAGATAAGCCACAGATACGTTTGGTTAATTTTTTCTTATTGAGGAAAAGAAAATAAAGGGAACTTAAAGACTTTACACTGCTAGGAGGTGAATTCTGGCAACGTCTGAAAAGTCACCTAAACCAGAGGGAAAAGGTCTCTGAGACTGAATCCAACTCATTTTTTTTTTTCAACAGAAATGCACCTGCCTTTTAATTTTTCTATTTATACCCAGTTTTCTAAGGTCTTTCAGATGTCTCTAAGGAGGATGTGGGACTCTGTGAGGTAAATTTAAATCTGAGGTAAATTCGAATAATTTCTACCTGGAGACACCACAGACTGTTACTGCATATATAACATTTTGGGCTGTGGTATTGTTTGAGCTTTCACCTCTGAGGATYCTGCACTTGATACAAAATCTGCACCCTAAAATCCCCTCTGGATGGGTTTCTGAATGAAGCAATGAGTGAAGGAAAGAAAAAGGGAAGGAGCTCAGAGATCCTTTCACCTCCACCACGTACACCCAGAGCCTCTGCCAGTTCTGTCACATTTCAGACCCCAGTTGAACAAAAAGCCCAAATAATCAGTGTAAAACTGTATTTGATGTTTAAATTTGTTTTTCATGCAACTGAAACTTATATTTTGGTGTTTCTATTGAAGACAATCACATGCTGCCCTGGGGTTTTTTTCAGTGGATCAATCAGAAAACCTCATCTTGGTTTGGCATCTGCTCAGATGCAGGAAGGAAGGGAGTTCATGGCTTTTGCTGCCCTCTTCTGTAGGGAGAGATGCAGATGGGATTGGCTGAAGGCTTGTTTCCAGCCCCAGATAAACACACCCATGGTCATCCCCTGGCTTTCCTGGCTCTCAGGTACCTGCCCCGGTGTCAGTCCCCCTGGGCAGCCAGGGGCACAGGAGGGGCTGGAGGCAGTGGCAATATTGCCTGTGCTCAGGGGTGGGTGACAGGAACCACGTGTGGCATGGACCCAACCTGGGAATGGCTTCAATCCACCAGGAAAATCAATGACAGCAGCAGCCAGAGCACCCTCGATGTGCTTGAGGCTGAAATCTGCCTCCCTAAACCAGAGGCTG
>NW_026623934.1:252449-262623 GCF_030028575.1 Malurus melanocephalus | reverse complement strand
AGAAAAATCCCTAAAGCTCAAAGCCAGGTAAATCTTGGGGACCTGTAACACAGAACAGMGGCCAAGGTGAGGGTGCTGAGACAGAGGGGAAACCATCAGAGATGAAAAAGGACTTTGTTGACAGCGGTGTGGGACAGGCATTGCTGCAGGCAGCTGTGTGAACTCTTCATTTGCTCATTAAGAGCTGAATTAAAACCAAAAAAATCTGTCAGAGAGAGGCACAAGCATTTTGGTCTGACTGTGCCATGCAATGACCCAAAATCCCACAAGTGGCTCTGCCCTTCTTATCATTTGTAAAACACAAATGAGCCAAGTTTGCAGTGCTCAATAACCCCTGGAAGCAGCCCAGCTGCACTCCCTCCCCAGGGTTTGGGAATTTTGGTTTTGGGGCTGCTCCCACCCAGCTCCCAGGCAGCCCTGCAGGGAGCAGAGCAGGGCTGGGATTTGGGATTTGGGATTTGGGGTTTGGGGTTTGGGACGCCAGCAGTGTGCCAGGGCACTGAGCAGGGGTTGTGCTGCCAGCCCCAGCACCCCGAGCCCCCCCAGCTGTGGGAGCAGAGCTGTGCTGGACACAGGATGGWTCTCCAGCAACTCTTCCCTGCCTCTGCCTCTCTTTTTTCTTTTTTTGCACAACCAAGTGCTGCCAAACCTAGATTTATTACAAAAAATGACAGTGGAACAGGCATGGAGCAGCTCAGATGCAAACAAGCATTCTCTTTGGACACACAGCCACACGGAGCAGCAGCTGCAATGATTCCATCACTGAAGGATTTGGATTTATGGGATTCACTCCCCCCATGCCCATAGGGGTGGGAACAGGACCTCTCTGTGTTCTCCTTTGCACACARCAGAAAGGCCAGCTCCAGAATGTCAGAGCTGTGAGTGATCTGTGCCCTCACACCCTCTTGGTGACACCATGGTGACATCCAGGGTGCCCAGGAGACGGGCTGGACACAGCTTATCCCATGGGATACATCCAGGGCACCCAGGAGATGGGCTGACCCAACTCATCCCATGGGATACATCCAGGGTGCTCAGGAGATGGACTGGACCCCACTCATCCCGTGGGATATATCCAGGGAGCTCAGGAGATGGACTGGACCCCACTCATCCCATAGGATACATCCATGGCCCCCAGGAGATGGATCCAGCCCCACTCATCCCATGACGGATCCAAGCACAGGAGCAGCCCACAGCCCTGGCTCACCCAGAGAAGGGTTTGGGAACGCTTTTCCCATGGGACAGAGCCCCCACAGCAGGCAAGGGAGCCAAACCCTGCTCACTCAGAAGCCAAACCTGGTAAAAATTTCCATTTGGGAATTTACGGCTCCGGGCAGGGCCGATCCTCCGGTGAGTAAACAAAGCATGGACAAACAATGTGTTGGTGAATATTCCACATTAGGGCTGCCGGGACAAAGCCTGGGGGTGTGTCGAACCCCCTGGAGCTGGAGCAGTGGGGTGCCCACCCTGCCGGTTTGATTTGCTGCAGAGAGGGTCTRAGTTTGCTGCTGCCTCCTCTCCAATGAGTCTGGGGCTSCAYCAGGGATCGCTGGGAGGCAGATCCMCTATGGAAATCCCACAGAATGGGGCACTGCCAGCTCCTTCTCAAACCCTTCTCGTTCTCATCTGCGAGCTGGGAAGAAACTGCAGCAGACAAAATGAGCAAGTAATCCCTGAGCTCCTGCCAGCGCAATCAAAAGAAAATTCACCAGCATTCACAGGCATGGCCATTAATTTTTTTTTAAAGCAAGCTGAAGGTGAATCTTCCTGACTATTTTTGGATTTTCTACCTTCTCTCCTYTTTCCCTTGTTCACTTTAGAGATTCTTTCTCACCCCCGGTAGTTTTTACAGCCTTGCTCTCYGAACCAACACCTGTTTTGTGTAACAATGAGAACCCACCTGGGGAGCACTGTGTTCATTAAYTTCATTGTGAGCTCCTGCAGTCTCAGTTTCTCCATCTCATTAATTACTTATCCCGTTCCATTGTCCAGCAGCTCGTTAAAAGAAAATTTTGCTCTGTTGAATTAGAGTCAGAATCTGAAGTACTACTATTATAGTTTATTTTGAGATTATTTTAAAGATTTTTGATTAGTGAATTTCATTTTTTTTTGATAATACAGCCATATCGTGCACCAACAGCATGAAGTGAATAAGGGCAGATTCCTTCGTGAAGATTTATGGGCAACCAAAGGCAATCTTAGCGACTTTTAACGGAGGTTTTCATGATTCTGGGCATTTCTTCTAAATGGATTTTACTTTCTGTCAGTTCAACCGGATTACTCAAGACAAAATCTACATTTCTTCTCATGAGTTTGTACCTCCAGCCATTTCAGATTTCACTGGGATGCCAAGACCACCTCTTTGCCGGGAAAGGGAAGCAAAACAAACCAAATCCATTTGTGCAATGGGTGTTTTTAGGGAATAACGAATCCCTGGAGTGAATCTGAGTTTCTGGACAGAGGAAGAGCCCCCTTTCCAGGCTGGAGGAGATCAGATCCTCACCCTCATCCAGTCCAGCACTGCCATCTGCCGGGAGCTGCAGCTCTGGGAAATCCCTGCCAAAAACACCCCAGTTTGGAGTGCCTTCACCAATTTGTCAACCTAATTGCTAATTAAAAAGCAATGGTGGTTTAATTTTGAACGGAGATATTAATCGCTGCAACTAAAATGGGAACAACTAAAGGTAATTTGGGCATCAATTCCCATCTATTCACTGTTGCTACCTGTTGAGCTCTAATTCTGCCTCTGCAAGATTTCAGAGGGAGAAGAAAGAGCTGAGGTTTTTCTSAGCTGYTTTTAGATCAAAATTAARGAAATTAAATTATCACAGCCCAAGCTACAGCCAGGCTTCCACAAGACACAAGGACACAGCGCTGGCAATGACCAAACCCCACCTCTGCCTTTTGATTTTACATTTTACCTCTGTCTGAGAGACTGGAAAATTCAAAAATAAATGAAAAAAGTACAAATGCATAATTATTTAATAAAATAATAACAGTTAGATTAGATTCCCTGAATTTTTCTTCCTCCTATCTGAGAAAACCTCACTCATTAAGCAGTTCCAGGTGGGAGAACCTGGTCCCCATCGCTGAATGTGACACCTGGGACAGCTGGAAAATCTCCCCATTGGACAGAGAGGGGTGCAGGGAAAGCAAAAGGGGAGTTTTGTGCTCAGAAATTAACACAAGACAGGTCTAGATGCCACAAACTGTGGGATAAAATGAGCAAATTCTCAGCACCAGTTCACGGCAATTTTTTTGTGTCATTCATCCAAAAGAAAGAACAAAGAAAAACTTTTAGTCCAGTTTATCATCAGGCATCTACATAGCAAAAAGAATTCAGCAAAATTACCAAGTTTTCTTAATTTATAAGAGACTAAATCTGAATTTGGAGTGTCCACATCTTTCCAGCTGCTCTCAATGACAGGCAAGACAGCAGGGGACAGTGACACCTCGATGGCTGCACCCTGCTCCTCTCCCTTCCCTTACCAACCTCCCCCCAAATCATCCTCGGGGCAGGAAAATGTGTTTAAAAGCCATCCAGAGCAGCCCATTTTTAGCACATTTGCTCAGAAAGGAACAGGCTGAGGTGAGCAGCTCTCCCCAAGCTGTGATTTTCCCTGGTGGCCCTGGCGRGATCCAGAGGATCATTATTGCACATTCAGACACAATTCCCTGCTAGGAAAACACCTTGAAAAGGCTGCCACGGGCACAAATTGCGCTGTTTTCTGCACTCTGCTGCTGAAAAAGAGGATAATTGGTGGGTCTGATGTCACCTTGCTCTCGAGGATGCCTGTAATGACACCAGCCCCGTGCCCAAGCACAGCCAGGGGGGCAGARAATGGGAATTCTGGTGTTCACCCCACAAACCACCCCACACCGACCCCATCCATCCTGGGAATACCCCAAGATCTGCACCCAAAGGGCTGAGCTGGGAGGGAAGAGCAGGCACAGCCTCACAGCCCAGGAAGGGAAGGRTTTGTGAATCTTCCTAAGGTTTGTGAATCTTCCTAAATCACAGCTCTTTTAAGGCACAGTCTCCAATGGCAGAGGGTCGGGGCTTGGAGCTCTTCATCCTCCCCACGCTCGTGTCAATCCCCATTTTCTGAGCCTCTTTCCTGGACTGACCACCTGAGGAAAATCGTTTTTTAAGGGCTGCGTTCCAACCCACCATGTTGGGATACTCTGATAAATTCCCGGTTCTGGTAGGACACATCACTTGAGGGCTGGTTTTGGCACCATCCCCTCATAAAAGGGATCACCACTTTCTGTCTCAGCCCTGAATTCACAGTTTCTCACTCCTTTCCCCTTCTTCCCTCTCACCCCCAACATATTTAAGAGCAGAGAGCTTGAACATTTCTCAATTTCCACATTCACCCAAGGTTTCCATTTCATTATCAAAAATGTCTTTTTTTTTCCCCCCGTTCTGCGAGCAAGCCACAGCTCTCATTTCCCTGCAAGACCATCTCAGATGATTTCTCCTGTTTGCCTTGGATGGAGTAGTCCTGGCAACCAAGTTTAAGTAGACTCCAGTGGTGCCTTGAGATGAAATTCCTCCCTCCAATYGTGCAATATGCTCCTTTCTGAGCACAGGCAGCAAAGCCATTAACCTGAACAGATGGGAGGCAGTCTGTGGGCAGGCAAAATCTGTTAGAGCAAAAACTTGGAATACAAAAAAAAATAAATTAAAAAATCTGACTCACAGGCCTGATAAAAATCACAAGATTGGCTTCAGATATTCCCCAAATTTTGAGAGGAAATGTGTCTTTTGAAGCAAACAGACACATGATGATTTTTAWCTGCTGCGTGCTTTTGCCTCCCCTCCAAGGAAGTTTGAGCTGATTTGTCTCAAAGGAGAGCTGGGATCTTTTCTTGCTCACAAAAGCTGTAACCCCAATTAAAAAACAATTAAAAAAATTATGATCACGAGAAAATTCCAAGTTCTTGGAAAGTTTGGGCAGTCAATGACCTGTGCTGKTTTTTCTAAAGGTTTGGAAAAGAAATCCCAGCTGGGACTGGAGCAGGCTGCTCCAATTCCACTGCAGAAAATCCTCACTGGGAAATACTCAGGACACAAATGGAGTTAGAAAACATTAAGGACACAAATGAGACCCCAGGAAAGTCTCGTTACATTCATTAATTGCCAGATTTCCTCAGAGGTGCAGCAATGTTGGTTTTCATCTCCCAACTTGCTGGAGCGTGGGCTTCGGATTGAGAAAGTCGAGCCCGTGAATGGGAAATATTGTCACGGCTTGAAAAAGAAGGAAAGGGCACAGAATCCCCAAATCCAGCAGGAGGGGTTAAAATCTGCCATCTTCTTTCACCTGGGATCTCCCTATTCCCAGGGCAGGGCAGTGGGATCTTCCCAAATGACCTGCTGAGACTAGGGCAGAACAGTTGAGCCTCCCAACAACAAAATTATGGATTTTATACCAAAATTATACCCTTATTCTGACATTTTCCCCCAACCCTGCAGGCAAAGCATTTTTTATGAGGTGAAACATGGCCAGATTATCCCAAACACGTTGGATTTGTGTTCTGCTCTCCTCCTGCTCCCCCAAAACCCCTCTCCCCCTTCTCCCTCCTGGATTTCCAACACATTTAGGGCCAACACCAGCTGCTTTCTCAATTTTCCCTCTCACCTTCTATTTCCTTTCTGCTGCTTCACCTTTCCCAGCTGTTCCCAGGGTTTTTGCCAKCAGAGCACCAACAAAACCCTGTGCTACTGATTTTGGAACAGTTTGGTGCAGCTTTGCCTTCCTTTGCAGGGCTCCTGCTCCTGTTCAGTAATTCCAGGAGCTGGAATTTTGGGGGGATGTTCATCCATGCCCATATTTATAAATAATTTATATCTGAGTACAAAACCATGCACAACTGTGTGTGTTCAGGGGGCTGCAAGGACACAGGTGTCACTTTTCCTTTAATAAAATTCACTTTTCCTCTGTACATCCCTGCCTTTTCTTCTTTTAAAGAGTGCGAGTATCTGTCCACAATTATACACATAAACAATTTATATCTGAGTACAAAACCATGCACATCTATGAGCTCAGAGGACTGCAAGGACACAGGTGCCACTTTTCTTTTAATAAAATTCACTTTTCCTCTATAAATCCCTGTTTCTTCTTATTTTTAAAGAGTGCAAGTGTCTGTCCATGCCTATATTTAATTTATGTCTGTGTACAAAACCATGCATAACTATGTGCTCAGGGGGCTGCAAGGACACAGGCTCCACTTTTCCTTTAATAAAATTCTCTTTTCCTCTATAAATCCCTGGCTTTTCTTATTTTAAAGAGTGCAAGTGTTGCCCCAGAGCCAAGAATTCCCATTTTTATTTGGCATTCTGCAAGCTACTGTCACGAGGACAGGAGGGAAATGGACACCTCCCTCAACAGCCACTCCCAATAAAGGCAGAGGAAAAATACATACAGTGATGAGGAATTTTTTTTTTTTTAAAACGTTATATTCCATAAATTTACAACTTTCTGCACCAAGGGGATGTCTGTCCATGCTCATATTTGTAAATAATTTATATCTGAGTACAAAACCATGCACAACTCTGTGTGCTCAGGGGGCTGCAAGGACACACGTGTCACTTTTCCTTTAATAAAGTTCACTTTTCCTCTACAAATCCCTGCTTTTTATTCTTTTAAAGAGTGCAAGTGTCTGTCCATATTTTGGTAGTAATTCCTTTTTTTTTTTCTTTTTAAATAGGTACCTATATATAAGGAATCTTCATACCTTTTTATACTATTATATGAACATAAATATGTTTTTATATTTATATTATCAATATAATATATTTAAATATTCACATATTTTATTTATTTCTACATATATATTATATTTATATATATACATATCAATATAAAGATATATATATATTTTTAAACCCCTCTTATGTTTATATATCAATTTAATATATATTTAAAGACCTCTTATATTTATAAATTTCAGTCCAACAAAATACTTTATTTATATATGTGAGATATACCACTTTTTTAAAAAAATAACAAGAAAAAGCAAGAGAAAATTCTTCCACATGAAAGAGAATTGCAGCAAATGGGCATAATGGCTTTTAACAAGTGTTTTGGTTTTTTTTTTTTTTTAATGAGGATGTAATTATATTAAGAAAACTTCAGGAAAACAATTATTGGAGTAAAGTGGAGTCCAGGAATTCCTGTCTGACTCCCCAGCTTTCTGAAGCTCTTTATCACCTGAATTATTCAGGTTGTCAGTGCCTGGTCCATTATTGCAATGATCTGAGACCAATAAAATTATGGGGAAAAAAAAATCTTAATTTAAATTTTTTAAAATTTTAATTCAAAATGAAACCTTCAGCATTTCCCTGGAATGAGGACAGAATAAAGACGCTGAGTCTGTGAATGCCATGGGGTGAGGAAGTTAAAGATCAGCTCTGAGTGCTCAGGACATCCTCAGCCCCAAAGCCCAGCATTGTGAAATCCCAAATGGCACTGCAAAAAGCCCTTTAAATAAACCTTTAAACAGCTCTCAGCCGAATGCTGATGAGCACAGGGGTTGGGATTTGTGAGGACAGCATCAAACCTGCCGTGAGCTGAGAAAAGGGAAAAGGAGGAGAAAGAGCTTGAAGAAGTTCATGCAAATAATCAAGTTCTCTTGTTCTGTCTCTGTGACAAATTTCCAAGCAGCTCAATCCTTAGGCCAGGGAAAAGAACACAATTTGCATAACCCATTTCACTATAGGGATATCCATGTTCCTCTCTCTGAGAAATATCAGACTACAAAAGGGATATGCTAATGTTTCCTTATTTAATTTTRAGCATTTTTATCTTACTGTAAATTYGTAGATTAAAACTAGATAGGGCAGGAAAAGCATTGCAAAAACACAGATCATTTAACAGAACACAAAAATAACCCTTAAATCACACTTTTAGAGGCACAGGGGAACAAGAAAGTGCCTGTAAGAAACCTGACACGTACTCTTAGGTAAAGCAATTTATTTCCCTCTATACAAATGCCTCTCTCAATTAAAAAAGAACAGCCTTACTTCAAAAAAGGATTTCTCAGCTGAAAAAAAAAGTCAATACAAGGTTTTGATTAGGGAATTTATTAAACCAAAATTATTCTGTTCCTTTATCAACACATGGCAGAAGTCACCATGGGCCCGAGCAACTCTCAGAACAGGAAAAAAARAGTCTGCCCAGCAGAAAGAGGTATTTTAAAATATTCCGTGCAATTCCAACTTATTAGCCCAACTGATGTGCATTCCCCAAGCATGATGGGCCTGATTGCTCAAGGTCATTTGGGTGGGAAGATGAATGAAAATCTGAATTTTTAGAGTTAATTCATGGGACCCATTCAGTGCTCTTAACAGACTCCCCTGGTGCTGACTGAGCTTTGAAAACAGTAAATCTCAGGGATATATTTATTATTATATTTATTATTAATTACATTTATTATTATATTTATTATTATATTTATTATTATATTTATTATTATATTTATTATTATATTGTATTAGATGACATTATATTGCATTATGTTGTATTGTATTATATTACATTATATAGCATTATATAGCATTATATAGCATTATATTATTAATTTGCTAATAATTATGTTATATATTCTATTCTATATTATTGTGTTGTGTTATGTAATGTTACTTACATTACATTATATTACATTATATTATACATCATTCTACATTATTATATATTATTATTTATTATTATATTTATTATTGACWCTGCAATTTTATGAGAATTTAATTTACAACAGATGACAATGGGGACTGGAGAAAGGATTACTCAGGAGAACATTCGGGATACCATGATTTTTGAAATAGAAATAAGGAAATAGAACAGCATTTGGCTTCCTGTGCCTTCACTCTCATAATTCACATATTTTAAAGCMTCACATGCTCCAATAAAGGAGCAGCTTTTTGGGGACTTTATCAATAATTTCTGAATGCTGAGGGTTGGCAGCGCTGCCAGTGTTCTGCTGGGCATAAATGATGGAGACAAAAAGGACTCCCTCCATTTTCCATTGTCCCCAAGACTCTGGGGAGGTTGATTTTCCCTTCCCCGGGAGGAAAAAGGAGGAATCACCACAGCAAGGGAACAATTTCTCTCTCCACATTTTCCTCAGTCACAATTTATGTCACAGCTTCGGCGCCAGGCTTAAATGAGTGTTTAGTTSTCATTTCTCACCCTTCTGTAATGCCAGCATCACCTTCCAAAATGTCATCATCCTTTGCCTCTGCTTGGAATCTAAAAGCAGAGTGGTTATTCCATACATAAATGTCTTTATTGTGCTAGAAAATATAAAAGAAAGTGCTGAAATATGCTTGGCATGGGAATTATCAGCCCCAAAATCTCCTCTGGCCTGCAGAGTTCACATAGCAAGGCATTCACAACAAGGAAAAGTTGAGCTGGGGAGTTGTGAGGTCTCCTCGCTTTTAGAGAAGTCCTTTTCCACGGGATTTGGTGATTATGACCCCAGCTAAATGTGCTTTAATTGGAAAAACCTCAGCTCAGGTGGCACTGGTACGAAAGCCTGCCAAGGGAAAAAGCTGAAAGGGAACAAAAAATACAGAGCAAAGCCTGGCTTGAACCAGAGAGCTCATTGTGCTGTGGGGGAGCTCAAAAGGATGGGACAAAAGGGGCTCCAGCATTCCAAAATTCCTTTGGAACAGGRGCAGGAAGGATGGCAGGGATTGAGTCAAGCACGGTGAATCAGCCCTGCTCCCTCCCTTTCATGGGATGCTCTCAGAGCCCAGGGATTGTGATGACGCTCTCAGATCCCACTGATGCTCTCAGACCCCAATAATGATGATGAGGATGCTCTCAGACCCCACTGATGGTGATGATGCTCTCAGACCCCACTGATGCTCTCAGACCCCACTGATGATGACAAGGATGCTCTCAGACCCCAGTGACAATGACGAAGCTCTCAGACCCCACTGATTATTCTAATTGCTCATTAACGATCCTCTCTCAGTTCCACACCCCTCTGGCTCTGGCCATGGATTTGGGGCAGGCTGACTGAAGCCAGGATACGCTGAAAGGTCTCCTGCACCCACCCAGGTGCTCCAACAGCACCCACAACACCCAMGGCTGCTTCCCAGCACCTCACTGATTTTAAATCAATAAATCTATTCCAGTTTAAGAGAGAATCACTGTTTACCTTCCCC
>NW_026623934.1:249521-252094 GCF_030028575.1 Malurus melanocephalus | reverse complement strand
AAAAATAATCTTTAAAAGACCTTAAACTGTTCTAAGAGAATCAACTTGCTAATCTGAAGAATTATTTCCCATATCCAAAAGGGTTTTAATTGGATTTAGGACAACATTTGCCAACTGATGTCCTCCCAGATTTGGAAGAGGGTTTAGGTTTGTGTGCTCTGAGTGCTGCCATATTTTAATTTATTGATTGCAGAGGAGCTGTGTCACACAGAGTGGCCAAGGCACAAGGGCTGTGCATGCCTGGCACACTGGGGAGGGCATTTCCTGCCAAGGGGCTGCAGAGCCCTGGGGGCGCTCCATGAGGTTTCAGAGGTGGGATTTAAAGAGTAAAGCTCTCAGAATTTAACAGAAATGGGTTGAAGTTCATCTCCTGAGACAGCTGGAATTATTATCCACAATCCTTTTCTCTCTGAGCGCTTTCCCCCACCCATGTCTACAGCAGAGAGCAGCTGAAGGGAGGAATTTTTACTTTCAGGCATCCAGTGAGAGGAATTTCCCCAAAAACAATAAAAAGCCCCAGTCAGATCCAGGATCCAGGACTAGCAGTAACTCTGCAACAGGAGGATCCATATCAGAAATACTGGTGATCATTTCATTTCATCAGAAATACTGACACAGGAATTCAATTGCTGGAACTGATGGAACACACAAACATCTGCTGCTGCATGGGCTCACAGGAATATTTTGTCTTGAATTTAGCAGCTCCTGAATATTTTCATTTCAWATTTCATRTTGAATTTCATATTGRATATTKMATATTTCATATGAAAATAATTGGTGATAACAATTGATGGATTATTATTACATCACTGAGTTACAAAAGGGAATTTTGTGTCTGTGYTCTGTATCCTTTATCTTCCCTTCCTTTCCCAGTAGCTCTCCAATGGGACTTCTCCTTAAGGATTTTGAAAAGAATATTATTTAATTTCCAGGGTGATGTTTTCCAAACACTGTTTTGTTGCTTTTTTTCATTCCTGCCTTAATTATTTTGCAATAGCGCCGTGTCACTTTTTGTGGCAGCCAACTTTGTGACTCTGTAATTACACMGAATGCTTACAAATATTACAACTGCAGATCCATTGCAGTTCAGAAATCTCCCATCTGAAGAAAGCTTTCCATTCCTTCAAGATCATTGCTCCATTCAATACTCATTGCTATTTAATCAATGTTAAATAATGCTGATTTTTCAAAGCAGCATGAATAAAGAGAGGGGAAAATCCAATGGATTCTGCTGAGAGGAAAAAGCCACGCTTTTTTGGATATCCCCAAATGCAGCAAATGTGGACATTATAAAAAACCACCCACACTCCATGCATATCCTCCCACACTGATTTCACAGCGAGGACTGGCTATTTCCTGTTATCTTTATCACCTATTCCTTGGAATATGTTAAAATCCTCTATGAATAAAATCCCCTTGTTTTCCTGTCCTTTAAGAAGTGACTTATTTTGGTGATCAGCCCAAAGGCACACTCAGGTTCTGSAAACAGATGGACCTTGACAAGCAGAGATGAGTTCACTCTGCACACTCTGAGTCACCTGGAAGCCACAGAGCCTCAGTTCTGYGAGTCCCAAAAGCAGCTGAAATCCTCATTTCCCATCCATACCTCCCCAGCCTGCTTGGAAACACACTCCCTGCAYATATAGAGATGCAAATCACTTCATTCCACCTCTCCCAAAGCTCCTGGGTGGTGAAGACAGGGACATCTTCTGTCGGTTGCTGTGCACAGATTGGCTCCTGAGCGAGGAGGAAATTAAATCCTCCGTGAAGGAACAGTCATAGCCGGGCATTGTTACACTAAAAAGAAGGGCTACACGTGGAAAACGAAACAAAAAACGCGTTCAGACACGAATCATGGATTCATATTCAAAATATCCCGCTGTAATTGTCRTGATGAGCCCGATTCAGTGCACAATGTGGGTTTGTTTTGTGCCCTTACTCACACAGACGTGTTTTCCGACAGATGGAAGGTGAGTAAGCGGCCGTGGGCTCTCCCTGCAGCAGCAGCAGCTCCCTGAGCGCCCTTTCCCGGTGCCCAGCTGGCTCAGGCACTGCCACCCGCAGCTAAAGTCCTTCTGCCCAAATGCCACACGGACAAGGAAAACGTTCCAACGCTTTTTCAGCAAAAAATTCCTGTCTGAGATGGAACGGGGAGGATCCGATGCCTGTGTTCACACAGGGCTGGGCATGAACAGTCCAAGTCAGCAGCATCACCCTGCAGCCTCCATCGGCCATGGTGTGGCCATGAGAGATGGTGTCCAGGGCAGCTGGACAGTGGGGCCACACCGGGCACTGAGAGGAGAGAGGGGCAGGGACACAGCTGTGGGCACCATCCCTGTGACACCCCTCACCATCCCATCTCACCCTGGGGACAGGATGGACACTCCTCACCATCCCATGGACAGGATGGACACTCCACACCAGGATGGACACTCCTCACCATCCCATCTGACCCCCAGAGGGACAGGATGGACACTCCTCACCATCCCAGGGACAGGATGGACACCCCTCACCATCCCAGGGACAGGATGGACACCCCTCACCATCCCAGGGACAGGATGGACACTCCTCAC
>NW_026623934.1:245844-248261 GCF_030028575.1 Malurus melanocephalus | reverse complement strand
ACAGATTTCCAGCCCACAGTCAGCCCCACCTGATGGGCTGTGCTCTGAACACCTGCCTTGTTGCCACAGCACAGAAATTGTCAAAAAACCATCATTTTTATAGGCTCACAGTGGGCAAAGTAGGGAGAAATTGCAGAGATTAATTTTTATAAAGTAAGGCCGCAGGTTCATCTGGTTCACAGAACTACAGAAGTGAAATTCTTGTACTGAAAATCTGGGTCAGGTGACACAACCCATGTTCTATTCTGTCCTGCCAYTGGATCTCCAGAATAAAATCAATTCCAGTACTAAAGGTGATCATTCCCCAGGGTTTTTAATTGCATCTGGCACCTGGCAGATGGTAACAGCTACACTGCACTTGATATCCTGACAAACCCCTCCAAAAATCAGTCACAGGATTTTCTCACACACATAAAAAGAAAAATCAGATAGAATGTGTGTCTAGACTGATGAATTTCATGCACAAACACACAGTTTTTACTGAAAAAGTTAGCTCAGCTTCCCATCAAAGCCCTGTGTGACCATCCTGTAGCCCCAGGAAGCTGTTGGGCACTTCCAGCCACATTTGAGGCAGAGATGGAGCCTTACAGCCCATTTAGCTCTGCAAAAATAACACAAAATCCTTCAACCAGCACCTCTTCAYGGAGCAATAGCTGCATAACTCATTCACAATCTCATCCAGACAAGTCAAGCACCTTCTGTGYAGTTTTGGATACCTCTCAAAATCCTTTTTCCTGTGTTTATCTTAATATCATTCCCTGCATTATTCATTCAGAATCTCATCCAAACAAGTCAAGAACTTTCTATGTGATTTTGGATACCTCTTTAAATCATTTTTCCTGTGTTTACCTTAAAATCATTCCCTGCATTACTCATTCATAGTTTCATCCAGACAACTCAAACACCTCTATGTGATTTTGGGTACCTCTCAAAACCCTTTTTCCTATGTTTACATTAAAATCATTCACTACAACACATTCAGAATTTCATCCAGACAAGGCAAGCACCTTCTGTGGGGTTTTGGAAACCTCTCTAAACCCTTCCTTTCTCTTCTATTTATTTTGCAGTCATCCCTACAATGTTGCCTTTGGGATGGTTTAGATTTATCAGGCAGACACATTTCAGGAGATAAAAGGGTTTTCCCTTCGGGTTTAATGGGATCCCGGGTGCAGAGCTCATCAGGGTGGAACACGCCAAAAATGCACCCCACGTATAACACAGATAAAAAATTTAATAGACTTCACAAATTWACATATTTATCTAGAATTCCCTAATAAGAAACTTAATAAGTGAAGTAATGCCCCCCTATTCTAATTAATATTCTCCCAGATGAGACCAGAGCCCATTTTACACAATGTGAGAGAGTTTACAGAGTGTTTTAGAGAGAAGGCTTCAACCAAGGTTGGAACCTCGAGTTTTGGGATAACCCAGGGCTCACCATCCTCCTGCTGGGGATGTTTGATCTCCTGCCCAGCAGAACCCCAAACCTGAGCTGGAATATCAGGTTATAAGAATTACAGGCCTGTGGGCTAAGAATACCAGGAATACATAAAGGGCACAAGATGATGCCTAAAACAAGGCTCACCTGAAACAGAGTCCAGACAAAGTGAAGAGAATAAAGCAGACAAATTTAATCCAGGCCTGCTGGTACATTGAGGGCAGACAAAGCCTCCTCCTGAGGCTGCACCCAAAATGGACCCCGAGTCACGAGATCTTCCCCTTTTATCAGTTCTGTCTCATGAACACATCGGCCCCAATTCTCCAATGGCACCTTCAGCTGATGACCTCACCCACCCCAAGCTGCTCCCCCCAATTCTCCATTGGTTACAGATTTTGGGGCTCTGAGGCAGCGAAGTGTCCTTGGATTTCAGGCTCAGAGAGGAATTGTTTTGTCTAAAGATGGGAGAGCAGGAGCTCAGTGCTGTGCACTGGAGAAGTACAAGAACACAGATACTGAAAATATAGAGACTAAAAATCCTAAGGTATCAAGGAAATATCTACAAGGGTCTATAAAATATCTAGAAGGGTATATAAAATATATCAAAGGGTCTATAAAATATCTAGAAAGGTGTATACAATATATAAAAGGCTATATAAAAAAGAACTGACAAAAATCATCAGGCATCACAGGAGCACGAGGATTCCCCTTCGTGCAGAACCACCTTGTGCTGCGTCAGGAAAATTGCCGCTGGCTCCTCGCTGAGCAGCGATCAGGAGGGTGAGACAGGGGACTCAGAGCCCCTCTTTGGGGTGGTGTGGGTGTCCGTGTGCTGTGCTCTGCCTTGGGTGTCGGTGCCCACAGATGGTGCCCAGCCCCTGCCAGCTCCCTGCCGGGCTGTTCCCGATGCCAGCCAAAGCCCAGTCCGGGACACCTGCTGCCCCTGCCCCTGTCCCTGTCCCTGCTGCCCCTGCCCCTG
>NW_026623934.1:237344-245058 GCF_030028575.1 Malurus melanocephalus | reverse complement strand
GCCCCTGTGCCTGGGGACAAACAGCACGGAGGGGACAGCAAAGGCTGCACGGGGATCCCTCTGGGAAGGAAGGGTGTTCTGCAGCTCCTTGGAATTACTGCGGAATGCTGTGTCCATTCAGGAGTCACACACATGGACAGCAGTGCAGCCTGAATGAATCTGGGGTTTGAGCCACTTATCAGATTCCTTTAGAATAATCCCTGCGCTGGGAAGCCAGAGACAGCCCCTGTAACAAGGGCACCTCTGCTGCGAGCCTTTAACCATTTTCTCTCTCGTTTTTGATGTTCTCATTTCTTTGCTGCCGTGCACCCCATCCCAGCTGGGATCTCACAGAACCTGCCTGGCAGGGCCTGGGTAAAACCTGCCCCACATCTGGCAGACAAAACCACGGAATCTCAGGGTATCCTGAGTGGGAAGGGACCCATGAGGATCATAAAAATCCATCCCCACAATCCCCCCTGTGCATCCCTGGCAGTGCTGTCCAAACTCTCCTGGAGCTCTGGGACCATTCCCTGGGGAGCCTGGGCAGTGCCAGCACCCTCTGGGGACAGCAGAACCTTTCCCAAAATCCACCCCAAACCTCTTCTGGCTCTCTCCAGTCCTTCCCTGGGTCCTGTCCCTGTCCGCAGCCCTGCTGTCCCTCGGGAGGAGTTGCAGAATGCAGTGAGGTCTCCTTTCCATCTCCTCTCCACTGAGCCCTTCCCTTTCTGCTTTTTCATGATATTAAAGCAGGGCTCCTTGATCTCCCTCACCCACCTGCACTCAGACAGCAAAAATCACAGCCACCAAAGGCCCCCTCACTGACATTTCAGAGCCATCTGCCTCCTCCCCAAAGCCTCCTCASCTCCAGGTTTATTAGCTCTGCAGCCATGACAGAATTCCCATGGCTTTTCCCAGATTCCAGCTGCTTATTCCTTGGAGTCTGAGYTARGGAYAGTGCRCTGTGGCAAATTGGGAGATAAGGTKGGAGAAGAARGTGGAARATGAGCGTTCTGTGCATATTTAGCAATAAAAATTGTGTTCGTGAATATTGCAGAATAGTCTGGTCTGCACCTGCTGCTTGGAATCCTTTCTGCAATAAGAATGCAGAATTATTTGGATTATTTCTGCAAAAACAATGCAGAATTATTGGGATTATTTCTGCAATAACAATACAAAATTCAGAATTATTGGGATTATTTCTGCGAGTCTTTGGTCTGCACCTGCTGCTTACTGGGGGCAGAGAGACCACTGCTTACAGGGTTAACTGAAATCAGTGTGTGAAATAGTGACTGACTTAAGTTACAGATAAATCAATGACCTTTCTTCTTCTGAGTTCCCTTCTTTGGTGCACCTCTTATTGAAATTACTGGGCTGAGTGGTTTGATCCAGTGTGGAAGATTAAAAAGCAAATTTTCACAGTGGTAATGGCAGCATTTTGTCCAAAACAAGGAGACAGAGCTGAGCCCTCAGGATTTCAGCTTCTCCATTTCTATGTCTCTACCCCTGTGATTGTTCAGTGTTTAACTCCAGACTCCACAGACAGTGCTGAGCTCCTGCTCTCCCATTTTTACACAAAACAATTCCTCTGCAGCCCCAAACTCAAGGACACCTCCCTGGGCCAGGCCCCAAGAGATGGAAAGAACAGAGAATTGGGGGAGCCAAGTTGGAGTTTTTGACTGCATTGGCTGCAGCTGCAATTGGAGGATTCAGCAAATCCCGATGTGCAAATGGACAAAAGTGAGAAAGGGTGAAAAAGCCGTGAGSCATTGTCCATTGTGGGTGCAGCCCCTGGCTGGGCTGGGACTGCCCTGGATGGCCCTGAAGGCCCTGMAATRACAGAACTGCTTTGGATTCTCTCAATTCTGTCTGGRCTCTGGTTTAGGGAGGCAGATTTCTKTATCAGAKCTACAGACAGRTGCCAGGTTGTGTCCCTGGTGTTGGCCTCCTGAATTTCTGTAACAGCTTGAAAAGCTTCTCTGCAGCCCCTTTGTTMAAACCCAGAGCAGCTCCACAGCCTGGAAGAGCAGCAGTTCCTGCCACCAACAGACAATGGAAACTGGAAAACAGTTTAGTTTTACTGGTTTTAACTCAGCCACCAATCCTGAGGACTCCGCTGCCCCAGATCCCAGATTTCATTCCCAGATTTCATTCCCAGATTTCATTCCCAGATTTCACAGCTCCCTCTGGAGATTGTTGTGTCCAGGTAAATAAGTCAGCCCAGTGAATAACTTCTCCTTCCCTCCAGTTAAGCAATGTTTAAATCAGAAATGCTCTCTGTGCTTTCCTGCTTTTCCAGAAATGAGATGAATCCTTTTATTTTGGTTTTCCCTCACCACCTGGGGTGAGTTGTGCCCTTCAAAGGGCACCAGAAGCCTGTGACAAGCCAAGGGTGAAAGGGGAAAATGGAAAAGCACAACAGAGGCTGCATGATAAGAAAGTAGGAATTAGGTAAAAACCATAAAGATGAGATTTTAATATCCTTTCCTCCCTCTGACAAGCTGTGACCCTGCTMTGACCCCACTCTGACTGTGGTTTGAGAGAGGCATTATTAGAATTCGAACCCACAAATCCAAAAATTAAACAAAGAAGGTAGAAATCTTCCTTTTCCTTTGTAAACATCCTGGATAGAATGAACACACAGCTGAAGACATAAAGGAAAATGTCTTTTGGGCAATGCTGTCTGTGTAGTTCTTTAATATTCATGGTTAATTTGGCAGGGATTGCCTTCATTTGGATCAAAATGCAGGAGAGAATTTCAAATTGAACAAGCTGTACCTGACTTTAAAGACAAATTAAATCCATGAAGAGAATTTCCCTGCCCTTCCTGTGTTTAGTTTCTGGTTGTTAAAAGAAAACATGTAAATAATTAGGGCTTTTCAGTTAATTCTGATTATTTAAATAACTCATGTTTCATAAATCCTGATTGTGCAAGGGAAATTAGAGGGACTATATGGCACAGAAAAACAGAAGGAATTTCTCAAAAAAACAAAAAATTGCTAAAAAGAGGTGCTACGAATGTTTGAAGAGCTGTGATGAGAGCAATGAGATTTCTTCAAGAAAAAAGTAACCATGGGGTTGTGCTACAGGCTCTGACCCACAGATCATTTAAAAACTTGTAATTTTTTTGTTGTTCTGATTTTCTAATGATGAAACAATACTTTGGGGGAATATTAATCCTCTCAGGTAAAGAAATAAAATATCTCTTCTTTCATCCTTCTCTTTTTTCSTCCTCACACTGAGTATTGCACATTCCATCAGAGGCATTCTTGCCAACCAACAGCTTTTTCTTTTCTGGTKGTGTTACTTCATCTTTTGAGCTTTAATGTTGTTTATGCTGAACCAGGCCCAGATTTTTAAACTAAAACAAACACTTTCAAAAATCTTGAAGCAATTTCTTAGAAATAGATAAAGAAATTATTTAGACTGCTGAAACAACCATTCCCTCCAACCTTTACTTATTTTCTGCAGAAACAAGTAACTCAATACTGATGACATTTTTGGAAGGAGGGCATCCTGAGAGCCATCAATAAAAAAGGTTTAAAATACAACTGCAAGTCCACAGCACTGAGCTTYTGGAGCACTTTTTGCAAATCAAGCCCCAATTAGGCCACTGCTGCAGCTTTTAGACTCTAAAGGATGCTTTGCAGTAATCATCACGGGCACAAATAGCCTAATTTAAAAGCAATTAGCAAGTTGCATCATTTGTAACAGAACATTCTGAATTTATCTGAAATCTGGCTGTGCCCTGGAGTTTGTTTTTTAGTGCTTYGACTCCATTTTAGCACAGAAAAATGAAATTATTAGCCAAACCTGTAAAGACCTGCTGTTGTATTATTTCCAAAATCCAGCATTTTCTATCAGTGGAAGCATATTGCTATGGAAAAAAAACATGTTCGAACAAAACTGAACAAACATTCTGTACAAATGTTGTTTAGGAAAAAAGATAAATGTCTGTGTTGTGGCAAAAGTCCTAAATCTGCCTGATTCTGGCAGATAAAAGTTCGTGTTGTCAATATCTTTATTATATTAAAGGACAGCGCCATCATTAACTGCCATGGAATAACCCAAATGAAATAATCCAATAATCCAAAATGGAAACTGAAAGCAAGGAACCACCTTCAGCTCCAAAAACCTGGGTCAAAACACATTGCCCACTTCATCCTTTAAAAACCGATTTCACCTTCTTGTAGGTCTGAAGACTCTAAAACCATTTTGTACAAAAATATTTCAACTGATAAATATTTCTGCTCATATTTCAGCAGMAAATGCAACTTTGAGAGGAGATGATGGAAAGAGGCACAGCCATGAACACTTTGGAATTCTTTCCCCTGACAAATTTCAGAATTCTGAGGTATTTGTGAAGGGCTGGACGCCAATAGCCAGCAAAGCTTTTATTGTGACATTAAAAAAATCGGAATTTCTTCATTTCTTCTACCCTGATTTTGAGAAATGGGTGGGACACGACAGATGGGATCTCACGAAGGAAATGGATCCTGCTGGAAGGATCTCAGAGAGGTTTTAACCTTTGTTGTTCCTCTCAATATCTGCAAGTTCCCATTAAAGAAAAATAGTAACAAACTTTTGAAAGGTACCTTTAACATAAGCAGATGTAAATAAATCAACAGCTCCTGCCAGATGYGACAAATTCTACAGGAGCCACTCAAAAACATCAAGATTAGAAAAGAATCCACCACAAGCAGAGGAGACACAAAAAAAAAAAAGCTTGAAAAAGGTGGAGATGGGAATGGGGAAGAAGGAAAAGTGTGGAATCATTGACATTTTCTCAGTTCTAACTCCTCTGTCTGCAGATGGCCAGCAGACAGCTGGGATATCCAATGGTGACACTTTGGCCTGACCTCCACATATCTCAAAAGTCACTGATCCTGAGCAGTGTTTGCCTCCTYCCAGCTCTGGAGCTGTGCAGAGCAGCAGCCAAATTCCATCTCTCATTTCATGGTTATCTTCAGAGCTGTACGCACAAATTAACATCAGCAATGCTTGAGCRGTTTGAAAAGGAGAAGAAAAGGGAAAATCAGGAATCTGCAGAAAGCAGTGATTAATGTCCTGGAGCTTGTCTGGGCCTTTATCACACAGGAACAGATGAACCACAGCAAAATTGGAGCCACCTCAGTGCCAGGGTTTGGCTTGGATTGCAGCACATTTACTCCATTTGCTTCTAACTTCTCACCAAAAAATGAAATAAAAATTAATCCTGCAGGAACAAGAAGTGCAAGGATGATAAACATCAGATACCTGCAGTCCTTTCAGGCCCATTTTGCTGGGAATGCTGTTATGACTGTGCTCAGATGTCAAAATGTCATTTGACAATAAATGTTTAATATCACTTAGGCRTGACTTGCTGCTGTCAAGCACAATGAATCCCAAAGCTTTTGTCACTTACAAGRCATAAAATTCTGCTGTGGCGTGTTCCCTGCACAGGTCTGGCCCTGAAAGGCTCTGTTTCCTCAGAATTTGCAGAATTAACTTATTAATTTAGAAGTTTCTCTTTAATTCCAAAGATTATGTCACATTCTGGGAAATAAAATGAGTGGAAAGTAAAATCAATGGAAAATAAGATCAATGGAAAATACAATCAATGGAAAATAAAATCAATGGAAAATAAAATCAATGGAAAATAAGATCAATGGAAAATAAAATCAATTGAAAATGCAGATATTAGCCAGGTTTGGCCCCATTTTTACAGGAATCTCAAAACTTGCCTGAGTAAGTTCCAGCTTGGACTAAAATAACTGGGCTGGCAAATAAACAGTATATAGGGAAAAAGTTTAAAAAAAAAAATCTAATAAGTAAAAATCAGGGAAGGAATAAAGCTCCTGAGCAGATAAATCTGTGAGRAACACCATGATGGAAAATGGGAGCAGAAATTCAACCCCCAGCAGAAAGCTGCAGAGGAAGGAAGGAGAATTCATGGCACATGTGAATATTTACCACACACCTAAAATAGGTGTGTGGTAAATAAAATTTGACTTCAGTGCCCGGGAACAGCTCCTTTCCTGTCCTTTCCTGCATGTTCAGGTCATTGTTTTCTGGACTGGGCAGGAGCTCCTGGTGCTGGGTGAGCCTGAGAAGATCCCAGCAATCCCTGACCCAYGGGAAGCTGGAATTCTGCGTTGCCCTGTATTTGCCCCCAGCTAATTTCTTCTATTTTTCCCGAATTTCCTGAGCTCCAGCAGCGCTTTGCTCAGATAAAAGCACATTCCAGAAGCTGCTGAGTTGAGTCATGCACTCCACTTGACTCTGAGCTGAATCCTCCTCCTTTGAAGTTGGGAGCTGAACGCTGACTCAGAGCTTTCCAAATCCACGGAGCGCCATGCAAATTAATAAAAGATTTGATTAACGCGACCGCGAAATTTTATTTTTGTAGGCTACTCCACTTCTGGAAAGGCAACAGAGGGATTGGGAATGATTTGATGTTCTTAAGGCAGATACCAAGTGAAGGATGGCACATCAAAAACTTGAGTTTGCCAATAAAGGCATTGTTAAAAATATAAAATTGTGTTGGGTTTCAAACAAATCTCCCAGCTCTGTAAGATTGCTTCAGCTCAGCCAGGAGACACAATGCCTTTTCCTTACACTGGAGTTATGCTCTTTAAAAAACCACTTGGGTTCAAAATGTCCAAAGGCAAATGACTCAACTCTTCATCGCTGAAAAGGACAAAATGTTGAGGACTGAGAGGTGAGGGATGAAATAAATGCAAATTTGCACCAAACTGATCAGCGCAGCAATCCATGACCTAAACCCAGMAATAACCAACATCAATTCCTATCACTTGGCTGCTGCAATCTGAATTATTGCCATCGGGTGGGTGTGGAAAATGAATGCAAATATTCTGTATAAAGCACGAACAGATCCTGTCCTAAACCTGGCAGTTTTGCCTTTCCCTGGAAATGCCAGCAGAGCCAGTGGTTAATGCTCCCTGAGCTGCAGATCCATCTTTCCATGGCACCAGGTTTGGGCAGCACTTGTAGGTGCTTTCATTAATGTTGTTTTTTAAATTTTTTTWAATTCATGTTTTCTTTTATTCATATTTTTAATTAATATTTTCTCTTATTCATTTTTTAATTAATTTTCTTTTATTCATTTTTTTTAAAATAGTATTTTCTCATTMATTTTTTWAATTCATGTTTTCTTTTATTTTTTTTTAATTAATATGTCTTCTTATTCATTTTTGTTTTAATTCATGTTTTCTTTTACTCATTTTTTTTATTCATGTTTTCTTTCATTCATTCTTTTTTTAATTCACATTTTCTTTTATTCATGGTTTTTCTTATTCATGGTTTTTTGTTTTTTTTTTCATTCATGTTTTTCTGGTTTATTCAGGTTTTCTGTGCTTGAGAACTCCAAAAAGCTACAAATATCCAAAAAGGGGAACCTTCTAACCCCCTTCTCACCAAATATTGATACAAAGCCCTCCATCCCTGTGGTTGTAGCACTTTGGGAGTGCAGAACCTGAGCTCCCATGCAGTGGGTGGAAAAACATCTGAGAAGTTCCTTTGGGTGCAGCCCAGGGGAATTGCAGCTGGTCTGATCACACATTCTCAGCTGAAATAAATAAATTGAGTTTTATTGGGTTGGTTGAGGTGAGCAAAATTCTGCTCCAAGGAAAACAGAAAATGTGGGATTATCCTGCTGGAATTGTCAACTGCTCCTTCCTGAAAGCAGAGTTCCAGCCCATGGAATTAATGGGGCTCCAGGAAACAGCCATGAAAA
>NW_026623934.1:232716-235345 GCF_030028575.1 Malurus melanocephalus | reverse complement strand
TCTTTCCATTGCCTTTCTAAAATAATTCCCCTCTTCCATTTTCTTACATTCAGACTCATGAGGAGCAATTCTTCCCCAACTTTTTATGCAATTTTTTATTTTTAATCATTATATTGAAGAAATATAAGAAGTTATACTGCATTACATTGAAGAAAACTCTGTGCTTCTATATTTTATGGTCCATAAAATCAAATCAACAGGCAGTTTAATGCTCAGGAGCAGTAAAAAGCAGCTCCATAAAACCCAAAATCACAMGTTTATTGCCAAAATCTGGGCAGCTCTCCCAGGCTGGGGATTGTTCTTTAGCTCCCAGGTTGGTGAATGACCAAGGAAGAATTTCAGTCTGGTAAACAATTAAATAATTGTCAGCTCCATATTTATGAAATACATAAATTTTAGGATTAAGAATTCATGGCTGTGCCAGAAGGTCCTTTTAAAACCRATCTGACCCTTAACAACCTCAAACACAAAACAAAATTAATTTTTTGTAAACCRTATCATGTGGATTAACAGGAAATAMTGGAATCTTCAAAAAACCACAGCTACCTCAGGACGTTTTAACAAGAGGCTTCAGTTGAATTTTCAGAGCTGCCAGCTCTTTTTTTGGTCACTCTTACCCAAGTGAGGAATAATTGACCTGCAAGCAGGAGAAGGGAGTACAGGAATTACTGGAGCAAATCCAGCAATGGCCATGGAGAGGATGGAAATGGAAGGATGAGAGCACCTGGGGGTGCTCAGCTGCAGGAGAGAAGGCTCTGGAAGGACCTTATCAACACCTGATGGGAGCCACTGCAGACGGGGGAGCCAGACTGATTTGTAAAAGMACAAAAAAACCACCAAAAATTATATTTAAAGGTGTGTGGTGCTTTTTTCCCCAGCATTTGAAATGACTATCTGCTTACTAACCAGTTAAAAATATTCCTTCTTTGCCTTCTGAGGTGACCACAAATTTTGGAATCCAATTTCCCTCTGAGGGTGACAGGACTGGGTTTTTTCTGTGCCCTGCAGCATCCAGGACATGCTGGGGGTTCTGGTGCACAGCTCAGGCTCGGGGAGGCACAGCAGGGAGAGCAGGAATTCAGCAGCATCTCCATCAAAAAGCAGCGTGGAGCCTGAGAGGGGACAGGGGTAAATGGGACAGAGCCCCTTCCAGGGTGTCCACCAGACKGAAATTGCATCTCATGGTCAGATAACTCTGACCCAGGCTCGGCAWTTTAATAATGTCTCATTAATTGGGCAAGTGACTCCTGCAGGTCTGGCAGAGATGGAATGCTGAACTCTGTTACAGCAGAACATCTSCATGGAGCCAACTCTGTCAGTGATTTATGTAAACAGAGTGTTCAAATGAACACTTTCCTTCCTTTTAAAGAGACTATTTTCAATGCCATTCTTTCATTTTTTGTTTAAATAAAATGAAATAAAATAAGATAAAATAGAATAAAATTATAAAAATTAAAATTAAATAAAATAGAAATAAAATAAAATAAAAAATTAAAAATTAAAATTAAATAAAATAGAAATAAAATAAAAATTTAAAAATTAAAATAAAATAAAATAAAAATAAAAATAAAATTTAAAAAATAAAATAAAAAACCAAATAAAAATAAAATTTAAAAAAAAAAATCCTCTCTTTTTAGATATAGGGATTCCAAGCACAGCTCACATTCTGTTTCCATGAACCCGTTTTCCAGCCAGGGGAAGTGGAAATGTACCGAGCATCTACTCAGCACAACTCCAAATAAAATCTCCTGCATGTCAGGGAAAGCTCTGTCCCCGTTCTATTCAAACAGCTGCCACTGAGTAAGCAATTTTGAGGTGGTGGAAATAAATTTCTTTTAAAAATCATTGAAGTGGGTGGACATTTACTGTTACAGAGGATTTGTTTCCCKCCCTGACCTCTGCTCTTATCAGCAGAACTGTAAACAGAAAATAAATTTCTTTTTTTTTTTGCCATGGACGTTTTGGAAGCCATAACCTGCCCTGTGTAAGAATAAGAAAATCATTTCCACTTCTCCCATGTGTCTCTGTTCTGGATTTTAATGACAAAATTTTATCCCTGCAGTGGCTCAGTCTTGCCCTGGCTGGACTGAGAATTCTTTTGGATTTTCCAGTGGCAGGGGTGCCCTTCAGTGTTTGAAATTCTGCTTAAACCAGGCTCAGATACCTTGAAATGCTGATTCCAAAGCCATTTCCCCACATTTCCCTTATTCCCACAAGCAGCTCCTGCCAATGGAGCTGAAGCTGAAACCATCCCAGTTTCTCCACAGCTCTGCTGTTCACTTTTGATTTGCATCCTGAGCTGGAGAATGGCACACACAAACACACAGAAACACCATTATTTTTGATTTGTTCGCCACAACTTGAGCGGATTTTGAGGAATTTATAAATGTGTAGGATTGGTGGAAAAAAAACCTAACAAAACAAACTGAATTTGAATTGAGTTTTTTTTCCTAATAGGAAAAGTAAAAACCAAAAAGCCATTCCTCAGCTCCATGGCCACAGCAAATCCTGTCYTTACCCGTGTTTGCTCTCAGCCCTGAAAATCCTTTCCTCCTTTCCTTCCCCACCAGCAACACCAACTTTCACAAATTGTTTTTTTCCCCTCCTGCTTGTCCTTTTTGGGTTGCTC
>NW_026623934.1:231025-232461 GCF_030028575.1 Malurus melanocephalus | reverse complement strand
AAGGAAAGGAAAGGAAAGGAAAGGAAAGGAAAGGAAAGGAAAGGAAAGGAAAGGAAAGGAAAGGAAAGGAAAGGAAAGGAAAGGAAAGGGGGAAAACCCCACACAAAACAAAGAATAAAAAAAACTCAAAACATAAAATGTGGAAACAAAAAAATCTTACATATTTTCCTTTCATAACACATTCTACAATTCTTTACATTTCCATATTTAAATCCTGSTTYCTAAATGTRTTTTCCCCWACAAACATGGTTTTGTGTCCTSACCTCRMATCCTGCACRCCCTCCCTGCTCTGACAGARCCCAGGCACAGMTGCCKCTCAGGGATGCTGGATGCCAAGGGYTCACCCCTGATGCCTCCAGGAATTCAAGGAGCTGAGTGAGTGGAGCCTAAAATCAATATCAGCTCACTCTGAGAGTGAGGTTTGGACAGCTCGGATTTCTTTTTAAAGCTGTGAGAGCCAGACCGAATGTCTGAGAGCAGAAATGATGTGTGATGTCAAGTGTTCATGGCCAGCTGTGGTTATCCACACGGAACATTGAGGAAATTTTCACATTCGATGTGTTTCATGGGCCATCAGTGAAGTCATTAACACAGAAATATATTTAATTCTTGTAAAAACTCTGTTTTAAAAGGGGRAAATATTGTCCTCTTAGTGAAAGCATTTAATACATGAGGTCCTGGGATTTCACCTTCGAGACAAAAAAATAATCTCTGAGAAATTAAGTTGCAATACTAGAGCAACCTTAGCTCTGGATAAACACTGAGTAGTGATCTGGGTCAGCCAAAAGRGCTCAAAATTCATAGTTTGAATCCTTTTTTAATATATATCTGTGACAGAAGGTGAACTTCTCCACATAAACCCCAAAAAACCCCACAATAATTCTTGTGTCAGCCCCAAAAGAGAAACCCTGGCTGGGTGTTTGGCGAGCAGCACCACGGAGGTGATTTCCCTTCCCAAACCACAAAGCCCTGATTGCCTGGAGCCATCTCCTGATCCAAACTTCCCAGAGCTGCACAAATCTCCTCCTCCTGAGATGGGCACGGCCTGATTTTGCACTGTCAGCCCTACATGGGCACTCAGTGACTGTTTAAGGGAAATTATTCTTCCTCCCCGTGTCTGTTTACCAGAATATTTCTGAAGTGGGTTATTTTTAAACACCAAACCCTTCRCTGCTCCCTGAGTCATGTGGAGAGCGGGGATGCTGTGCCAGYGTCACTCTGCTCAGTGAGAAACCCGAGAAACCCGAAAGGAATCCTCACAGGATCTGGGACAATCCAGCACATCCCTAAAGGGGAGCAATTCCTGCCATCCCATAATGATGCACAGGATTGAAGTCTGTGATTGCCCCAATTCCATCCTTTGCATCACAGGGAACTTCAGAAATCAAACTTTTCTGCCTGAAGAAAGAAAGAAAACCCTTTCCAAATTTTTTCAG
>NW_026623934.1:227032-230540 GCF_030028575.1 Malurus melanocephalus | reverse complement strand
GTAAAATGGCTTTTTCCATGCCAGAGTAAACCCAAAATACAGCAAACCCTGCAGCAGGGTGGCTGCAATATCACAAAGCGTGGCAGGGAAGGAAGGGGAGCTGTCAGCACTGACACAATTATCATAGCTGGGGATTCATTGCTGCTGAGGCCAAACCTGTTATCAAGGGCAATCAACGCCAAGGCACCTCAATTCCACCCCTCATTAAAATATCCACCAGTGCCACAACCACTAATTAAAGCAAATAACAGGGGAAAGGGGCTGAGCAGAAGCCAGGCTGGTTTTCTGCTTTTCTCCCCCTTTTGTGGGGATGTGTAAAATTTTACATATTTCTGACCCCTGGCTCATGAAGAGCCAGGCAGGGATTTTAATCTGCCCTTGCTCTGGGCAGGTGAATGGCAGTTTTGGAAATAATAAGATTTATTTTAAGATTTTAAGATTTATTTCTCTAGTTAGGCTTASTTTGACCTTGCTTYGGGGAAGGGAATTCTTTTTAGATTTTATTTTGGGAGATGAAGCATCGCTCTACGAAAATGGGTTGAACTATCAGCAGACTGGGAGCAGTCCAAAAGATCCCAAAAAAAAAAATTGACATCAACAGAATATCAACAGAACATCAGTGTCCATCTACAAACACCTACCCCAGAGCCTCTGGAGAGTTGGGGACAACCAGTCCATAAAAGATTGATCAAGAAAATCAAGGAACGAAGATCTAATGAACATCAGAGGTGAAGAAATCTGAGTCCAATAGGAAAGTGAAACCAGGTGTTGCTCAATTCTGGACTTTGAAACGATGAATCTCTGTGAGTTTGGGCGGGATAAAGTGAGGGAAAAGCCTGTAAAAGCCATGTGTGTTTGGAATATTTTCCTTGGCATATCCTGGCCAGGAAATAAAGTAATGCCTGGTTCTCTATCACTTCAAATGGAGTGTTAGAGGGTTTTTATTTTCCTCCTGATTTTCAATGACAGCAGCAGAACAACTGGAAATGCAGAGGTGACAACAAAGAGCAGCTGGGGTTGCAGTGCCACTGTGGGAGCAGGAGAACAGGGACAGGGAGAGCTCAGGATGTGCTGGGGCACGGACACACCCTGCCCAAAATGTGCTCAGCCAAATCAGGATTTGGGCAGCAGAATGCCAGGATAAACCATGAACAGCCTAATCCACAAAACCCTATGGGAACACCCCCAAATACCACATTTTGGTACATCAGGGCAAGCCTTTTCCATCCTGAACCTAAAGAAAGTGTGGGGCTGTTTATCCAGGCACTGTGAGGAACAGGATTCAAGGACAGCAGAGCTTCCATTTGCTTAGAGGAGCTAAGAGTTAAACCAAGTAAACAACCTGGGCATTATTAAATGCGTTATCAATCAAATGCTGACATTAATTAGCAGAACAAGCAGCAGAGAAAGGCAAGGACAGACTTCTGGCACCAGGAGTAAATTCTGCTGTCAAAATTGGCCTGGTGAAAAAATAATTAATGTCCCTGTGTCTTGGCCAGTGCAAACACGAGTAGAGAGTGATGGAAGCTGAGAAATAAAAGCTGTTTAAACATCACAAATCTCTGGGTTTACTCTCTGGAATGCCCTAATTTCAGAAAGTGCCAGCTCGTTTTGGCTTCAGAGATTGTTTAGGACGCTGCCACCTGTGACAGGTTTGTCACAAAGCTCTGAACCCACAGCTCCTGGAGTGATTCCAGCCCCYCTTCAAGTCACACCCAGAAGCTCTGTGGGATATCAATGCACAGTGAAACATTCAGGATGACCTCTGCCCCTCTCCAGGGTCCTCCTTCCATGGAACTGTTCATTGTATCCATAAAGGATATCGGGCTGTTGGGGTTCTCCTCAGCCAGTCCTTTTTCCCTGCATTCAGAGCCTGTGTGACACCTACAGTAGGATTTGAAGCACACACTTACATTATTTACATAAGGAAAAGTATTGGATTAAAGGAAATATGTCCAYACAGGAAATCCACCCTAAAGAGTGGCAAAAGCAGATGTCATTTGTCCTCTTTCCTTTCTTTCCCACCTGCTCTAGAAGAACATGACTATTTTTCCCCACCAGGGAAAAATCTGATTTTTAGAAATAAACCCAAAGGTATTTGTTGGTGTTTGTTCTCCTGACACTGCCCTTACATAATCACGTCCTCCCCACACCTTCACACCTTGCAGGGGAGTGGGAAGCCAAAGAAAATGAGGGATGGCAGTAAAACAAACCAGGCCAGGTTTGATCCGAGCTGAGCAAACCCCTGCCGGGCTGGTGAGAGCTGAGCTGCTGTTATTTAGGTCAGAGAATGGAACTGGCTGATTTTAGACAACGTTTTATTCCCCAGAGGGGCTGGGAGCTACTGAGACAAAACCAGACCTAATCACAGTGAAAGTACAGGGTGAAAACAATACATTTGGAGGGTCAAACAACACTTTTCTGCGCTACCCATCTTCTAAACAGCAGAGGAAAAGAGGATTTGTTAATCCAAATTAACAAGATTTCAGTCCCTCCCAGCAAAGATCAGCATTTCCCTGACCTGACTCTGGACAAGGCTCTGCATTCAGGAGTGCTGCTGGTAAATGGCCTGAGAAAATCTCTGTCTGCACCGTAAATCCGTGGGAACACAAATGTTCCTGGCAGCTTTTAGTCCCCAGGTAAAATCTGGCAAAAAAATCATTTTGTTAAGCTAAAGGAGTGTTACCAGTGGGAAAGATCTGGAAAGGATTTGAGCTGGGAGTTGGGTTTTTAGCCTGTAGCCATGTAGTAGTAACTCGCCAGGAGAGACTGGAAATAACACGGCTCAGCCTTATTTTACAGTGCTAAAAAAACAACACATTTTCCTCTTGAAACAGCAGCTCCTCAAGACAGAGCTTCTCACAGAGGAGCAATGAACTCCCTCAGAAAACTCAGCTTCAGTCTCCTCATGGCACAGCCTCACAGGTCAGCTGGGATTTCCTAAGTGCACACAAGCAAACAGCTCTGGTCGAGCTGCTGTTCCTTAAATAATGAAAGAAACAAAGCCAGAATTATAAATTACCTTCGGGGGAGAAAAAAAAAATCCACATTTATTTTGGCTGCTTTTTCACTGCTGTTCTTTGACAAGAGGGAATTATTGAAAAAGATTGCRTGAACTAGAGCCAGGACATAGCACTCACCTGCTGCTTAGAGCTCTGCTTTTGATAGAAATTCCAYTAAAAACTCAGGTTTTGATACTTCAGGAGGAAAACTGACTGATTGCCCTTACCTGGAGATGTTAAAACTCTGAATTCTGCACCCACCCCACCTTCCTGAAGACCAGCCTGCTGCAGGCCCTCGGTCCTTGCCAATATTTTCCATAAAAGAGTTTCTCCATTTCCMTGTCTCTGYACCCCTGTGAYTSTTCAGTGTTTAACTCCAGACTCCACAGACAGTGCTGAGCTCCTGCTCTCCCATTTTTACACAAAACAATTCCTCTGCAGCCCCAAACTCAAGGACACCTCCCTGGGCCAGGCCCCAAGAGATGGAAACAACAGAGAATTGGGGG
>NW_026623934.1:214303-226812 GCF_030028575.1 Malurus melanocephalus | reverse complement strand
TCTGAATTCTGTCCAGTGTGTTTTAGGGAGCCGGATTTGGGCATCAGGGGGAGCTGGGAGTGAAGGGCAGAGCGTGTGGGAACTCCAGAGTGAGGGGACCAAACCACGGCCACGTCCATCCCATGGCCCAGGAGATAACTCTACTGTGTTATGTCACATCACTTCATTCATCTGCAGGAAAATACCTTTATCARTGAAATAAAAATACCAAATCCCTCCCCTGCTGGCAGATATCCCTTTGAAATCCTCACAGCTGGAATCCCAAAGGTGCCACAGCTCACCCAGCTCTGTGGGGTGAAGCCTCAGGTGGGGTTCAGCTCTCCTGAGGTTCATGGGAGCAGCTTTCCCCTCTAAAGAGCAAAATCTGCAATGTGGAACGGGGTGGCTCAGCTGAGGTAGAAGGGTTCCAAATAGGAACACAAATAAATTCATCAGAGCAGAACGTGCAATGAGGTGTCTTCATTACTCACAGGATTTAAAATGATTTTCGCCACTCAATTAGAGTTTCTCTAATTTATAGAGGGAGGAGTAGTTCATCCTAGACACTTTGAGAATGGCTCTGAGGTCACTTCTGGCACCACTGGATGCATTGTAGAATTATCTGAAGGGCTCAATTCACAGAATTTTAYGACAATAAAAACAAAATACCAATGTTTGCACACTCCACCTGCAGAAATTTTCAAAGATTTTACAAGATTTATGAGAAAAAGGAAACTAAAATTTTAAATTTTTCATGKTTTTGCTGCTAAGTTTTCATTCCCTTCTTTTGTTAAGCTAATTTAGACAAAGAATTTATAACAAATTAGATAAAGAAGAAAGCACTCTGACTCAGATATAAGGAGCCTGTTATTCAGATTCTTTATTTTGCCAGCAGTAAACATTTATACATAACTAAAATATTCTTTTCAATATGATTCCCATTAATAAAATTACCTCTTTTATGCAAGAATGAGCTTTGGGACACTGGGAACAGGTGCAGTGCAGTGGATGGCTTGTCAAGCAAAACTTATGTCACTGAGGGTTTGGAAAGAGTAAAACCAAATCCTGAATTTGAAAATACAAAGTTCTATGAAAAATTTCATAGAAAGCTTGGTTTTCTCAGCAARATAATCTTGCCACAGTCTAAACCTGGCTGCCACTTAGAACAGATCCATAAAATTACCAAATTTGAAGAGAATACAAAGAAAATTCAACTGAAAGAAGAGAAGTTCACGTCTCCAAGATTTTCAACCAGTAAACAACAGGGACGTTTTGAATGCCTGCTTTTCTGAACTGAAAAATAAATAAATATGTGATTATTCAGCTCAGAATGACTTCCTRTAACTTGGACTTTAATAATGTCACTGTTATTGACATGAAGAATGAAATCTCAAATCCAGATCTCCCTGGCTGCAATAAAACCTTCACTCAAAGCAGCCCTCTGCTGCTACTTGTTCATCCAAAATRGACCCAGAAATCAGAAGCTTCATCTCACCAGCCAGCAGAACCTGTCCAAATAATTTCCCACCAAAAATTGATCTGGAATCCAAGTTTTTTATAAATATCCTGGTGAATCCTTTCCTTGTTAAACACCTTCCTGCACTAAATTGAGCTCCTGGGAGCAATTGACTGGGGGAAAGTGCTCCACAATCAGCTCAGAAACAATTGAATAATTGTTGGATCAGAAAAGGGTGGGAATGATGGGGAATGTTCTGTTGGCTCACCAAAGGGGCTTGGGAAAAAGAAGTGAGAATAATTTGTCAGATAACATTGAAACACTTGTACAGAAAATAAACTCAGGCTGTAATCCCCTAAATCATTCAGGATTGCATTCTAAACTTCCMAAAAGGTCTTCCCAACTGGCACCTTTTAAAAGAACTGTAAAGCCTGTCAGGTTAACATCATCTTGAACCCCAAGATCTTTGCTGCCTGCCTGACCTCCACAAAACACAGTTTAAAATGCCAGCACTGCAAAGGTGGGTTCAAACCACCAYAATCAACCTCATCATCTACAAATTTTCAATGAAGAAAAACATTGTAAGGGTTAAAAAAGCTGCCAGTGAGCAAAGTGAGAAGGGAGATTTTACAAAAGTAATGACTGATCAGTTTTTAGACAAYCTGCAAATTGAAGAAGGTAATCTCAGTTTATCAACTGAGCATGGGTGCAGCTTCAAACAGGAGCACAGGGAAAAGCTGCTCCACAGCAACCTGACACACTACATGGGTGTAACACTGAAAACTGGCATTTGGGCTGGGCTTTCAGGGGTTTTTTGAACTTAAATAATCTGTTTGGTCAGTGACATTTGACTTCAGCACTCGGAATCCACGTGGATAAGATGCCAGCACTGATACTGAACCCCAGGATTTGAAGGGTCAGGTGTCCATGACGAAGCTGTGACACAGGAAAATCCATGTAGGGACTCTTGGATAAGTGAGCTCAGACCTTGGAAACGAGCACACCTGAGAGCAGAGAGCCAGGAGTCAATGGAACAAGGCCTAACAGCTGCCACACTGTGCAATAAATCCATGTTCTTCCTCTTCCTTTCATTCCCAGTGACACAGCAATGCCTGGGCAGTGTGACATTTGAAATGTTCTCCCAAAAACACAAGCAGCCCCGACCTCCCTCCACTCTCCACTKTGCACCTCCTGAACATTCTGACAGTTGTCCATCATCTTTTTAAAGAAAACCAGGCTCGGTACAACCTCTGACAGTTTTGAAGGTAATGTAAGGTAAAAAAACATCCATTAATAATCTCAAATTTTCCATCTGACAAATGGATGGAAATTAAAGATAGAATCGTGTGGAAGAAGTAGCAACACTCATAAGCAACTGCTGATATTTTGCAGTTAAGGCCAGGAATTATTGGGGAAGCAAATCCTGATGGCAGACTGGGGAAAGCAGTGAAAATCCCATTCACCTTGCCAGGAAAGGCAGGGCTCTCCTGAACCTGCTAGAAGTTTCCTGAACCTCTCCTTTATCTTAGCATGAAGAAATAAGTCGGTTCAGTTCTTCTGAATGAAAAAGCCCCAAATTCCTGTTGGMAAACACGGCCACACTTCACCCTGGAAATGTGACACACTCCCAGCGTTTACAGAGGATGGAGATCGCGCTGTTCCGCGGATTCCTTCCCCTTTCAGCCTGCCTGCCCTGCTCCTTAGGCACAATTCTCTGTGGCACAGTGAGGATTTCCAGCCCGGTGAAGCCCCCGCTGTGGGAGCGCTCGGGGAAGGAGCGCGGGCGGTGCGGCAGCGCTGCCGCCCCCGAGGCCCGAGCTGAGTCCCGGCTCTGCCGCTGCCCCCGCCGGGGATTCTCTCTGCGAGCTCCCCGACATCGCCGTCACCAAGGATCCGTCCTTGCAGGGCCGCAGCTCCGGCCTTTTGACGTCGGAATTAGGAATTTGTACGAGCGTGTCCTTCTCGCTGCTGCGCGGTGATGGCACCGCCCTCCCCTTTCCCCCCAGTGCCTCTGCTCAGGCTTTTGCTGAAACCCAAAAATGAGATTTAAACCATTCCCGTAAAAAAATAGTGTAAATTTACACGGCCATTAATTTACCCAAACAATTATATTTATTTAAATTACAAAGAATTTGCCTGTTCTCACGTTGTTTTTTGATAGAACACAAATACGCACGATTTTATATTAGGCACAAAATCTTTACCAGCACTGGAAATTCAAGAAACAGATCCAAACCCTGAACTTTTCACATAATTCCTTTGGATAAAAGCCTCTACTTTAAAAATCTGTAGAGAATCTGTAGGGGATCTGTTCCAGTGCTTTGCTACAATGGAAAAGGTTAAATCTTTGCTGCYCATCAGCTGTCAGGAGGTCAAAGCCTCCTTTGCTGAAATGTTTTCCAAATGATGAGCCAAGTGAAAGARAAAAAATTGCAAAGGCAAGGTTCAGAACTGCAGGAGTAATATCATAATATTTTTTTTTTTTTTTTAATTTGTAAAAGTCAAATGAACAAAATATGCTCTTCGCCACCCAAAGACCATTAATATTCCAAGCTGGTTAACATATGGAACACAGGACTGAAGCCTCTTTAGAATTATCTCACTGAAAATTCTCTGTTAGTATTTATGTATTTAATTCTATGTTTGCTAGTTGCCCGTGGGGATAAACATGTTTTGCCGCTCGTTCTGAAAAGCAGAAAAACAGTGAAAAATTATAATTCAATGCAGAAAAACKGGGGGTTTTGTTTATTTTCAACTCCACTGCTTTGTACAACGTCACTATGTTCCAAAAATACATAATCTGCCAAAAATAAGTAACAAAAGTCAACCTTGGAGGTGYCCAAGGAAGGACTGGACATGCTGGGCTCAGTGGCAAGGTGGGGATCGGGCACAACTTGCACCAGAATTTAAATCTATTTGCTTTATTTGATGGAATTTCTCCCTCACATGATAATTCCTCATTGCTACATTTAAAAAGAAATCTACAATGCAGGGATTTCCCTACATCTCATCACTACCAACATCCCTGTAAGAAAACTAAAAACCAAAAAGGCAAATGTGGGCTTGCCTGCAGTTCCTGTACTGATTACAAATTAGAAATTGGGATGTTTCTGGGTAATTTTCTGGATCAATACCCGACCAAGAGCTAAATTATCATCTGTCCCAACTCTGCCCATCCTTGCAGAACTGGAGCCTTGACTTAATTTCCTCCTCCTCCAGATTTATTTTGCCATTTGTAGCACTGTGCCCATGACTCAAGCAAAGCCTGGTAACAAATAACAGGTTCAGGAGAGCCCTGCTATTCCTGACAATGTGAATGGGATTTTCACTGCTTTCCCCAGTCTGCCATCAGGATCTGCTTCCCCAATAATTCCTGGCCWTAACTGCAAAATATCAGCAGTTGCTTATAATGTTGTTACTTCTTCCATACGATTCTGTCTTTAATCACAATCGGGAGTCAGATGGAAAATTTGAGATTATTGATGGCTGTTCCTTCCCTGTGAGCATCCTGCAATACTCTCTCAGAATTTAGGACTTGCTCAATCTGTCTTCTCCAAAGCTGAGCTGCTGCTGCAATGCTAAAAATGTGTACAAGGAAAGGGCACGAGAAACTGGAGGGAGTTCATGCAAATTTCAAACACTTTCCTATGAAAATGTGGTTTCCATATTCCTCCAGTGCACCTGGAGCTCACTAAACAGCAATTTAGAAAATGAGATATGACAGTAATTTATTTCTGAATTGTGCTATTCAATGATGGGGACCAAATAATGGCCAAATTGCTACGAAATTCTGCTTTGCTCCTGAAACTCCAAGATTCTGTTAGCACATGTGAACCAATATCTCAGTTTAAATACTATGCACATCTTGCTTTAGTCTGAATCATTTCAAACACCATCATCACAGGGGAGCTGGTAAATCATTTGAGCTTTAAGGAAGGAGTAGATATTGGGATAAAGAGGACCATGAATGTGTGGTGATAATAGATTCTTACAAGTAAATATTCTAATGAATTAGAAGCGCTGGTATTTTATCTCTGATAAATTCTGTGAAAGAGGAACAGCTAATTTCACACAGACAGCAARAGGAAAAGATAATTTCACACAGACAGCAAGAGGAAAAGATAATTTCACAYAGACAGCAAGAGGAAAAGATAATTTCACACAGACAGCAAGGTCACGAGGAAAGAACTTTGAATGATGACAACCTAAATGTGTTTGATCCTGCAATTTAAATATATGGCAAAACAATCATGTGTTCAGGTCGTGAGTGTAATTCAGCATATCAGTGATGAATTGAACACATCAATAACCAGCCATGAGAATTTTAAAATCCATTATTACAGCTTGTGCAAGGGCAATTTATCCCAGCCCACGGGCCCTTTACAAAGGGATGAATGACCAAAGGAATCAACACCCTACACAAGAATGGGAGAGGGGAAGGGATGAGGAGAGAAAAGTTAAAAAAAACCTTCCAGAAAAGTTCCTTGTGCCTGTTTGGTGGAACCATCATTTGTATTTAATCACACTGCTCATGAGAGGCCCTTGGAAGGCCACAGAAATAAGAGGATATAATTCCCAATATTTCAGCACAAGAAATTCGAGCCAGGTGATTTATCCATGGCTGAGCCACCAGAGAATTGCAAGCCCCAATCATTTGATTTGGGTTTTTTTCCCCAAAAAAGATGCTACTGCTGTAAATGGAAATATAATTTCTCCAAGTGAAAAAGGAATAAATTGAACACATATTTATCCCATGAAAAAACTGAAGAGGGGACTTTTTAACAATGCTTGCATTGGCTACAAGGATACTTTATGTAGAAAWCAGGAAGGAACTTCTGAGAAAACGTGTTTGAATGATGGCAAGTATTTCACTGGTTGGCAACCTCTCGAGCTGCCCACAAGAATTAAATCACTCTTCATTCTGTGATGAATTCTTGGTGGAAAATCTAYGCTAAATTTTCCATTATCTCCCAACTTTTCCTTCTAAAGAGGACTTTAGAAAAGCAGAAGGGGAGCAGGAAGATCATTTCCCAGCTGACAGTTCCTGGTGGACTGTGGCTGCCCACACTCTGTGCACTGTTTGGAAGGGAAAAAAATCCTGTTTGCCAACATGAAAGTTGTGTGCTGAAGTCCTCAAAGTGAAAATATTCTTTTCTAATCTTGAGGAGTCCAGGGTCTAGAYGTAAAGAATTCCAGTAATCTATCAGAAAGACTGCTCTAAAATACCGACTAATTTAAGAAATACAAAAGGGTGGTTGTTAATGGCCCGTGGGATGGGGAGCAGTGACAAATGTCACAGAAATCACACAACGCAGCTCTCCTGGTCACAGAGCCCTGCTGGGGCTGCACTCCMCTCAATTCTTCCCATTTGGCCCAGCACCAACTTTTATTTCCTTGGAAGAGCTCAGAATTCCCATTTTTGTGGAGGTGTTTGCATCCAGCTCACACTGGGAATTTCTGAGCAGAGAATCATCATTTTGGTCAGGTTAACTTAATGTCATCACTTCTTCTGCTGGAAACAAAAGATGGCAGATTAAAGTCAGGAATCCCTTCTCAGGAAAATCAACTCATCCCCAAGAAGCAGCTGGAAACAGCTCCTGGAAAAAAGGAGCAGCAGGTGAAAATGTCGTGACTAACCACAGCACGTTATTTCCCCAAAACATCGCTGCTGTCACAGGCAGCAACTTCACTGCTCATGTGGAAACAGAACACGAGTAAATAAACACAGGGATTGTGAGCTGAACATGCCTAATCACTATTTTATGTCCTTCACTGCCACTTCTGAGCCTCCTCAGTAATTTAATCCTAAATGTTCTATTTTGGTTTCAACATAAAGGGCCAGATTGGATGTTGTTAACGACAAAAGACAATGACACGAAAAACACAGATATTTGGATTTTTCTTCTTTGCCCTTTGCCAAAGGTTTCAGTAATGCTTGWTTCAAGCAAAAGCAAGTTCTGAAATATTCTTTTTTAAATAAAAAATTCTACTTTTAAATAGTCCTTGAAGTCTGCTCTATTTTTTTTAACATGGTTAAGTGACTGCACACTGACCTCAAAATGTGCAGCAGTGTTGGTGGGGACAGCTGACAAAGAGAATTGTAAAAGGCAGTAACTGTGAATCACTTTATCTCAGTTTAATTTGAGTTTGGACAGAAAAAGAACCCTTATTCCATTTTGAATACAACAAAAGAATCTACACGGGCAGTTCCTGTGTACTGGAGTCTAAACAGAAATGTTTTATGAGAGTGTTTTAGTGGTGATTGAATATTTATAATTTTAACTATCTGATCAGAGCTGTTTCTAATCAATTTCTTTTCCATTTCCAGGCTTTCAGAGCTGCTACTAGTCCTACAGTCACGGGTTTTTGCCCTGAGCTTTCAGGCAATGTTTCAGACAAAGCGGAAGGATTTGTCCTCTTTATGCAGAATAATTCCATGCCTTGGACAGTGCCTTCATGAAAACGCTCCTGGTTTGCTGCAGGGAGAGACAGAGATGCCTCAGACCTTTACCATGTGCAGGTGGAGCTGCTCCTTGCCCCAAATGAAATTAGCTGTGTGTGCTGAGGAGATTCCAGCCCAGCACTGCAGAGATGGGGGCTTTGATCAGCCATCAGCCACAASAAGCTGCTTTTGCTGATTAACATCATTAACTCTGACACATGGATTACACAGAATCCTGCTCTCCAACATGAAAGTTGTGTGCTGAAGTCCTCGAAGTGAAAATATTCCTTTCTCATCTTGAGGAGTCTGGGGTGTAGATCTAAAGAATTCTATTCATCTATCAGAAAGGCTACTCTAAAATACAGATTAATTTAAGAAATACAAAAGCRCTTTTTAGRACTGTTCATCTTTCAAAAAGGAATRTTTTCTTGAGATAAGTTMTATTTGTTTGCTTTCAAAKTCAGATGAAAATTCACAAACTGAAACAAAGTGAGGTGTTTTACACCTTTAAACTGGTGTTTGCTAAAGAGCTACATGCACAAAGCCTTCATCCCATCTTGACAGACAGACACACAGACTGTGATGCCTCATTTCTCCATTTCCACGTGTCTGAACCCCTGTGACTCTCCACTGTTTAACTCCAAACTCCACAGACAGTGCTGAGCTCCTGCTCTCCCATTTTTACACAAAACAATTCCTCTGCAGCCCCAAACTCAAGGACACCTCCCTGGGCCAGGCCCCAAGAGATGGAAAGAACAGAGAATTGGGGGAGCCAAGTTGGAGTTTTTGACTGCATTGGCTGAGCTGCAATTGGAGGATTCAGCAAATCCCGATGTGCAAATGGACAAAAGTGAGAAAGGGTGAAAAAGCCGTGAGCCATTGTCCATTGTGGGTGCAGCCCTGGCTGGGCTGGGACTGCCCTGGATGGCCCTGAAGGCCCTGAAATGACAGAACTGCTTTGGATTCTCTCAATTCTGTCCAGCCTCTGGTTTAGGTAAGCCTGGATCAGATATCAACAGCAGTTTGCCATGTGTTTCCAAGAGGCTGACACCAATTCTGGAGTTTTGATCCTTGGAAAGCATAAAAAATGCACGGTTCTGGATGACCCAAACAAGAAGTGACTGACAGACATTGGGGGAAAAGCTTCCACCAGTCCCATAATGAGCACAGAAAAGCAGAAAACAGATATTTAACTGTGTTGTTATAASACAGAGCTGGATTTCAGCACCACAGCTCCTGGTGTGGTTATTCCACACCAAAAGCCTTCCAGAGCTCTGCTCCTGAAGCACAGGATGTTATCACCAAGGGATTTGGACAATAACCATCGTACTCTAACACCTCACTTTACTGGGATGTTGTATTTTACCCTAAAGGCTGCTTGGGAGCTGGTGGATCGTCAATRCTCAGCCCAACAGCCAAGGATCTGGGGTATTAAATGGATGTTTTCATAATGGATCACAGTAGTCAGGAAAAATATCCCAAACAAAACCAAAAATAAAAAAAAAAATCCCAAACCAACCAAACCAAACCAAACCAAACTAAACAACCACAAAAAAAAACAAAAAAAAAAAACAAAAACAAAAAAAAAAAAAAAAAAAAAAAAAAAAAAAAAACAAAAAAAAAAACCAACAAAACACACAAAGAAAACTACCAACCAATAACCCCAAAGCTTCATGAGCAGCCTGACTTTTTGGACAGGCCTGCATTTCTGCTCCTATCCCCACATTCCACCAGCAAAGACCAGCCCAGGGCAGTTATTTCAATAGAAATAATGTCACATTAATTCTATTTTATATTGCTGTCTCTCTTGACTCCCCTCATGTGTGACTATTGCCAAGGAAATTCATCCCCCCTCCTGTAGCTTGGATTGCTGCTGGCTCAYACCAGATGTTTCTCCCCGGGTAAGGAAATTATTCAGCACAAAAATCCTACAGCGTGGGTCCAGCTGAAAGAATTCAGGCAGAGAACAGCGTGACACGAATCCTGAATTTGTAAATCCCATTGCATTGCAGCCCATACAAGAGATCCTCATGAGAAATGTCTTCAAACCACTGAGTGACCTCTCATGGGCACGGTGAAAGAGCCTCCTCTTATTCCAGAGCAAGAAAACTRCAGCCTTGAACAACTTTCTATCTGGACAACATCCACCAGGGAAAATTCCTACAAATTCTTCACCAAAAACCCCTTATGTATACAGATATACATGATTACTTACACACAAACACATTCTAAAYGTCCCATCGTGAACACTCTTGTYGTTTATTGATCTGTATYGGATGGAACAACCAMACAAAACYCAGRAAAATTTCATTTTGGTGACCTGTTSAAAGGCAAAGGCTTTATAAATAATTTTTCCCAATTAAAGGTATCCCTAGGATTTTTATTTACCTGGAACTCAGGTCAGTGGCTGMGATGACARCTCTGAAGTGAAACAAGTTCTGCWTCACAGCACCCTGTGTGAYCATRTTGCCACTYGGTGGAATTGGATGGATTTMTCAAGTTTTATGATCAAACCTTTTCATCACACTTCCACAATCACAAAYCTTTGTGATATTCTAATTCTAATATTAATTTTCTAATATGAATTTTTCTAATATTAATTTTTTGGCCTACAAAAGAAAGAAAGAAACTTTTAACATCTTTTAAGACATCCTCAGTGATGGAATGTGTGTATGCAGCTTTCATCAGAGATGATCTGCAGTGCAAAGAAAGCACTGRAGCAGACAGAGATGGTGAAATTGTGCTGAGTCTTCCCCTCTGGAGCCATCCTGGCTCCTCTGAACAAATGGAGACTTAAGAGCCTGTGACTGATCTCATATTGGAGTTTAATCCCCTGAATCTGGGCTGTTTCAWTGCAATCATAATCAGTTTTATTAACAAARAAACAAAAGGAACAAAGAAGAAATGAGGTCAGAGAGAGCAAAGCCGAGGTCAGGCTCGGAGCACCTCAAGGTCACCCCACTGCCCTGGGTTAGAGCCAGGAACCAGCAGCAGCTTTTTCCCTTCTGGAATTCCCTTTAAATCACAAAACTAAACCAAGGGACATTTTAACTCCTGCTTTCCTTCCCCACCTCGCTGTTTTTTATCCCTCTCCTGCTCTCATCCCAGGTTTCTCCTGCCAGAAGTCAAAGTTATCCCAACAAAGGCTCAGCAATGATGGGCAGCAGGAAGCAGCCAGTGTAGCTCAGCAGCTTTCAGCCCCTACAAACCAGGCAATTCAGCAAAAAAAACCAAAAGAAGTCAATATTTCCCAAACAGCATTGGATTTGCAAGGTCAGAATTAGGAGATAAGAGAGCATGAGACAGCCACCTTCTTTTAAATTATGCAGGGAGGGTGTCCAAACTCACCCGCGGCTCGGGAATTCCTGCTCTGAAGCTATTGGGCTCAGGGGAATTGCAGAATTCCCATTTTTGTGGAGGTGTTTGCATCAGTTTACAGCTCATGCTGGGAATTCATGAGCAGAGAATCATGAATTTTGGTCACATTAACTTAATGTCATCRCTTTTCCCTGCTTGAAATGAAAACTGGCAGATTAAAGTCAGGAACCCASTCCTCAGGAAAATCAACTCAAAAATCACCTAAGAGGTACACACACCCACACACAAACACCACGGATTAATTTTCATTTCCAGATTGATTTCTTTATGCCTTCTCCACTCTCACCTTCTCAACAAACACCAAAATAATTCTCTGAACTCATTTGAGGAGGAAACAGCCCCGGGCTGTGCCAGGAAGGCTCAGGATGGACATCAGGAGGAATTTCTCCATGGAAAGGGGGGTCAGGCTTTGGGAGGGACTGTCCATAACGTGGCCATTCCCTTTTAACAATGCATTACACTTTATTTTGTTGCCACATTTCTTAACGAGAAACTTTTGTAACTTTCACAAGCGTTTTTCATTTTCAGCAGTGGAAACAGCTCTCTCTCACAGTTTAAAATATTTATGAAGAATTGATGTTCCCATTACATCTTTAAAGAATTATTTCTGTGGGATTTTTTTCCTGCTCATTGTGAGATTTCCTAATGCTTAGGCACTCACGGTTTATTTCTGTAGAAGTAATATTTTTAAAAATGGGGTTTCAGCCAGAAAATTACAGCAATTTTTTTTTCTTGAAGGTGATACCATTTAATCAATTTCTCTTTAATACATTTATAAAATATGTGTTAACAGAGTGTAATCTATAAGCTGGAATATTTCATTAAGTTGAAGAAATCTGTCTGTTCACATCAAATCATTTTATGCAGGTGCTTTAGAACAGAATGAAAATATTTAGAATATTTTATATGAAGCTCTGATAGTATTTTTAAATTTCTTCAATCACCTGATTAAAAAAAAAAATCAAAAAACCAAAGAAATGTGTGCATTTTCAATATTTTTTAGTAACTTTTACTAGCACTGAGTGTATATAATGTGTTATAAATACRAATGTCCAATTGGGATATGAGACTACAGAGACCAAATGGGAAATCWAGAGAGATGAAATATGGAAAAGACATTTTAAAAAAGCTCAAAGACCACGAATTTAATACAAAATTAAATGCAAAGCCACTTCTTGTAACAACTTCCAACACCTGCCTGGTTGATTGGGGCACATAATGGGGGCAAAATGAGAAGATCACCCTTTATTGCAC
>NW_026623934.1:211544-213160 GCF_030028575.1 Malurus melanocephalus | reverse complement strand
TCCCCTCAGTTCTCACACGGATAAAGCAATGATTGAGCTCAGCCACCAGATTTTTGTCAGGAGTCTGCTCATTCCGTTTTCCTCAGCCAAGGAGGGACACAGGCCTGGGGCAGTGGGCATGGGAGGATGGACAAAGCCTTCCCACCTTCCCAAAGCCTTCCCAAAGCCTTCCCAAAGCCTTCCCACCTTCCCAAAGCCTGGAGCCGCAGAGGGCAGGCTGGGCTGGGCACACATGAAGGGTTTAATTAGCAAAGGTGTTTAATTAGCAAAAGCAGCCGTGTGACCAAAGCCAGCAGTGTCACCCCGAGCTCCAGGGCTGCCCTCCCACCCCGGGGCTCTGAGGTTTTTTCCCCTCCCTCCCTGCACGTTTCTGTCACTGCTCAGGTGAGCTGCGATGCCATTATCACAGCTAATGTTCACTTCCTAATTTTCCTAATTTACCTAATTTACCTAATTTACCTAATTTACCTAATTTCATTTCCTCACTCCCGGGGCTGGGAGGTTTTATCCCTCTCTGCCTCATTTCTGGAAGCGATGCCATTATCACAGGTAACATTTCCCTTCCTAATTCATGGCTTCATTTTGTCCTCCACCACATTTCTCTCTTTGCCAATTTACTCTTCTCCATTCTGGACATTTTTCSCACCTGCCTGTAATCATCCTTTGCTTCTGGGTTCACCAAGACACATCCAAAATCCCACTGTGCTGTTCTGTATCCCAACCCAACTGCCTGCATTTGTCATTCCCTYCCTCAGCCATGAATTCCTTCTCAAACTCATATTTTCACTGAACTCTTATCACACCTTTAAATGCAGATTGTACCTTATCTATAAATGTATAAAACCCACAAACATCAGTCCATTTCCATGGTATTCAAACAGATTTCTGGAGTTTGGGGGATTCCCACTGGGATGCAATTATGGGATGTTGGATATGGATATTTTTGTGGGTTGCTCACATGGTGCTATCAGGAGTTGGGTACTGAAACTGCTCCAAATGAAGTCACGACTTTCAGAACATCCTGTGGGAATATTTAGCATCRATCTCTTGGGGAAACACGCTCTCAGCAAAAATGTGTTTTGCAGTGTCCTACAGTGTTTACAGAATGCCAAACCCCATCCATTTAAACCACTGAGTCCTCTACCCACACTTTTGCAAGAGGAACAGTCTGACATCTGATATTATAGTTTTTCGTGCCTTYTGTTCCATGCTGTTCTTATTTCAACATTACAATTTGCAGCTGGCAAGGCATTATCAAACCTGAATAGGTTGTAAGCAGAATTTCTTATTTTACTTGGTTCCATAGTCCACCAAGCAATTTGTTATTCCTTTAATCTCTCCCTTCAGTCCCATTACTTGAAAATGGATCTCCCTGAAATTCATTATTTCCCTGCCAACTTCCCATTTCCTTCCTGTGAAGGCAAACTTTAGAAGGAAACATTGGCAAACGTTTTTCTCTGATATTCTCCATTCAGCTTAAATGTGTTACTGCAGGATTTGTTTCCATTGTCTCTTCAAAGAGAAGGAGAAAAGAAAAAAACCCAATTTGGATCCTCATCATGAGATGGGATGGGATGGGATGGGATGGGATGGGATGGGATGGGATGGGATGGGAT
>NW_026623934.1:205636-211454 GCF_030028575.1 Malurus melanocephalus | reverse complement strand
TTCAGTCGGCATCTGATTTACACTAAGGTGCCTGAAATAACACTGCAGGCTATAAGATCCTGTTTGGGTGGAGCAATACCCAGGGTGTGGAGGAGAAGGTGTTTCCCACTGAGAGATTTTGTTTTCCTTTTCTATCTGGTYCCAAAGGTGATCTCCATCCCATACTGTCTTTTGCTATTTATCCCAACAGAGCTACATATTACACATGACAGAACTGCAGACAAATGGAAAAAAACCAGCAATTTCTTTTTCTTAAATCACCTTMAAATACCAGCATATGCATCGTCTGGTTTGAGCTGTGCTTCGTGAGAGGTTGCTGTACAGCACAAATTCAGATTTCACACATTCCACACTTCAGCTTCTCCAGCCCTTGCCCAGCGTGGACTGAATATTGAGAAAGTGGACAAAGCAGGCAAGYCAAGGCAACCTTCCTTGATTTCCCATTTGGTCTCTGCAGTCCCATATCCCAATTGGATATCAGTGTTTGTAACACATTGTATACACTCAGTGCTAGCAGGAGTTATTAAAAAAAAAAATGATTAAAAATACACACATCTCTGATTTTTTTTTTTTTTTTAAATCAGGTGACTGAAGAACTTTAACAATTATATCAGTGCCTCAAGCAAGTCAAGGGGTTCTGTGCTTCACCCCTTGAAACCTGAGCAGACAGAGTTTGGGATGAGCTCCCCCTGCTCTGCAGAAACCCTGGTGTGTGCYCTGCCAGCACAGAGAGGAGCTGTTTGTGCCTGCAGCCCTCCCTTCCTGGAGCTGCTCTCTGGATTTCAGGGTCACAGAGCTCTCAGGAGCAGCGCTGGGCTCATCTCCTGGCAGTGAGCACACCCTGCCTTCCTGCAGCAGCTCCTTTCTGGGGGGCTGGGGGCTCAGTGAAAAAAACCACAAAGAGATTCCGACTGAAATGTCTCCCAAGGATCGTTTTGAAATGGGGCATTTTCATACCAAGCAAAAATGAGAACTTAAAGCAAAACCTCTCTCGCTTTTGCTCAGTTTCAGGGGTTTYAGGAACATGTTTTCTCCTTGAAATATTACAGCGTTACACCAAAGGTTATTTGCCTTTAATATCAAGAGCTCCTCATTGCAAAGGGCATTCTAAATTAATAAAGGTCACTCAGTCGGTGTTTTTTCCTCCCATATGAAATGTACATGTCGTAAGGTTAATTTTTCCTTACACTCCACATTTGGTCATTTGCTCAAAGCCTCGAGAGCTCAGATCCTTTAAAACCCAGCTCCTCYCTCCTCTCCAGCTCTGCTGGATTTGCCTCCAAACCCACCCCACCTTCAGTGCCAAGGGGTCCCTTCCATCCATCCTCTCCCTCCCTGCAATCACCACCAGCTCTGGATTTGTCCCACTTTGGGCTTCCCTCCCCGTGTCCCAGCAGGATTTATCCCAGCAGCACGGAGCTGTGCCACGCCAGGAGGCTGCAGGGGCACTGCCCTCCTCCAGAGCAGAAAAAAAAATACAGGACAGAAAAAAACCCACAACTTTCATTGTATTTTTTCATTGTAATTTTTCATTGTAATTTTTCATTGTAATTTTTCATTGTAATTTACATTTCATTTTTCATTGTAATTTTCAGGGTATTCGTACAAGCTTGGTACTCACCCCTCCAAAAAACAACAGTGTGCATATTTTTAATTGAAACTGTTTTTCACCTTCTAGTCAATGAAGAAAAAACCCCAAAACCCAAAAAAGCAAACCCTCAAGAACTGCTGCTGCTCACTTTATGAAATTTTTGTATCATCATCCATCATTTCTTCTGCACTCCAACAAGAGCGTTCATATTAAAAATATTTCTGGTGAGCAATGTTTGCCCATAAATAACTCAGTAATTTCAAAGCAGAAAGTTTTGTTCCTCATATACCATTTGTCCCAGCCATGTGGGGTTTATCTTTGGAGCCTGTCACAAGCTGACTAACTGCTCAGGCAGCAAACATGAAGTGAAATGCCTAATTGTCTGTGAAAAAAAATTTAAAAAAAAAGGTACTGATGCTTATAACCAGATTTGTGCTTAAAAAAAAATACAAGAATGAAATTTCCCAACTTTGTTCTTTTTATAGTTTCATCGCTGCTGCCAACAAGTCTGATATTSGAGCTTGAAAGGACAAGGCACACTGAGTGATGATGAGTTTTCAATATTGAAACAGCTTTCTCAATCTTATACATAAGCTTTTAATAAAGATAATAATCTCTACACAGCATCTTGGCCCYTCTCCACTGATGTATGGCCTCTCATCAAGCACTTGTTCAGCACTGAATATTCAGTACTTTTTGGGTGCAGAACAAAAGGGTGATTTCCTGAGGAAATTAAACACATTTTAAAATAAACTTATCTAGCTGAAAATTTTGGACACTTAGAGCAGTAACTGGGAAACCAGAATTAGAAGGGAAGTTGGAGCAAGCTGTTTAGTTTTAATCGAGCTCTGTCAGTGGTGGCTTGGATGACCTTGAACAAATGTTTTCCCTTCTTTGTTGCCTCCATTTGTGAAATACCAACAAAGATCCCCAAAGCTGTAAAGCAGCCATGGAAATCTGTCACATCCCATCATCATTAAACCTGACAAGTGGTTCTTGGAGCTGCCCCTCCCCAGCACATCCACGGAGCATCTGTGCAGAAATGCATTTCCACCACATMCTAAACCCCTCCACCAGATGTGTTGGGAGATCCAGATGTTGGAAGTGCCTGCTCAAAATGCAGCTGCAGATCAAAAGGACGCCGCATTCAAATGCATAAAGAACAGGCCTGGCAATAAAATCAGTTTTCCCGATGATTTTATATAAATTTATGTAAATTAATAGTGCCATTGGGAGGGTTTGCATCAYGGGTCTCTCCCTTGTGGTGCTGTTTTGGGGTGACAGGAAGTTTCTGAGGTAATGGCTGCAAATAACCCTATTTGCTTCCACCTGCAGAGCAGAGATCCCTTATTGTGCACAGGAACCAAGAGAAAGCCCCACAAAAAATTACCATTTGTGCTGTAATTGCAGTGAAGATTCTGGGGGTGGATTGTGTGTAATTTATCTTTCTGTTTTGTGTTAGGATATTTGGTGTAGGAAACTTTTTCTTTTTTTCAGTTTAGTTGATCTTTGGTTTTGTTGTTGTGAGAAAAATGTATGTTGAATGTGGATTTTAATGATTATCCTTAACCAACAAAGACCACTCACTGCAGATTTATCTCTGACACTTGGCTACAACCTTCAGCCTATTTCCATTTTTTCCCTTCACCTGCCACCAGGAAAAGTGTAAAGCTACAGCTGGTGGAAAGTCCTGGATACWGCTTGGTTTGCTCTCCTGCCTTTAGGAGAAGCTCAGCCATTGATGTGGTTGGAAAACTCTAAAGAACCTGCAGGAAAAGAATTCTTCTTTACAGCTCTAACACACCTTGGATTGAGAAAGGAGGGGGGTTCGGCACAACAACTGTGTTTGCTCTTCCCTTAAGAAATCAGGAGAATGGWAAAAAATATACAAATTAGTGTAGATAAGCCAATTCTCCCATTTTTTTAATCCATGAAAGTAAAGCAATTGCAACAGAGAATTTCAAACCTTGCAATAGGACAAACCTCTTAGGGCAAGAAATAGAGGAAAGATGTGAGTGAGAACAAGATTATAAAATGTGAGCAAGAACTGAGGTTGGGTTCTAGGTAAAACATCCCAAAYGATTCCATTAGCAACAATGTCAAGGTTGGGTTGCTAAAATTCAGGCTTTAAGTACCAGTCAACCTTTCATAGAAATAAAATATATTGGAAACAAAATRCCCCTTGATGCCAGGGGTAAGAGGGAACATCCTTTGCTGACAGGAGAAAGGGTTTGTGCTTCCTCTGGCCCTGAATGAAAAGAGAGGAGATCTCAGTGAGATCTGAAATCCTTTAATTATGGTTGGAACTGCAACCTACAAACAATATATACATTTTCAATTTAAAACCGACACTACACAGCTCAAAACATCACCAAAGCAAAGGCGCAGCAGGCGATCCTCCCCTCGGGATTGCTGCCCATGGGCGGGGGGGATTCTCGGAGGTGATGCGCTGCTGTTTCTCCTGCACAGGCAGGGTTTGCTCCGAGCATCACAAGAGGCAGCTCCGCCGAGCTCTCCTCGCAGCGCAGCCCGGGGAGCTGGGAGTGCCCAGCACGYCCTGGCACCCACCTGCTGCACATCCCAACCTTCTCCATCCCCAAATTGTTATCCATATTCCATTTGAGCCCATCCAGCCCAATTCTACATGCATGCCCACATGGCCATCTGTACTTCCCAAGGTAGGGAGCAAACTCTCCTGAGTGTTTTATCACATCTGGAGCTGAAGGGCACCCACAGGGATCACGTACATATTTTTTTTTCAGAATACATTTTTAAATCTTCAGTTACAAAATTGCAGATTTCTTTGGAGAGGAAAGAGCCGGTGCAACAACAAACTGTTTTTTTTTTAGAGCTGCTACGTATCCATGTCACATACTATGAGGAAAAAAAAAAAAAGACAAGCAAAAGCAAGCAGGGATGAGTAACCTTGCGTACATTTGTGAGGCTCCTACCTGGAGCGCTCCCGGGGGAATTCCCCAGACAGGGCTTTGAAAGCTTTGGCCCTAACAAACTGTGYTAATTCGGGGTGCATTTATCAAATATGTAAAACCACACGTGTAAAACCTTGTTCAACGTACACAGACGGGCTTCAGTAGGCAAAGAAAAATTTCTCAGAAATAAATGTCATGAACATGCAGTTATTGAATGTATCAGGCAGAAAGCTGGGCACTATAGGATATGAAATAAATAGATGTTTCTGTAAGGCAGGGAGCAGTGTCCATGGATGCATCTCCATGACGTCGGTGCCAGAGGCTGCCTTAGTCTGGCAGATACAACCACCTTGTTTTTTTCAAAAAGGAGAAAAAAAAAAAAAAAAAAAAAAAGAAGAAACACACCCCCTCCCCCCTACATAACCAACCACAAAACCAGACACGGCAGAAAAAGCCTGGAAAACGTAACAGGTAATGTTATCCGAACATAAATAACATATCTGCTACAGTTCAAGGCTCACATTTTCAAACATTTTATTCCAGTACCATTTTAAAGCAAATTGGATCAGATCGCAGCGCTGCACGACCCCATCCAGACAGTCAGGCTACAAATTAGAGAAGCTGAGAGCAAAACCCTAAACCCACAATCCATTACCGGATGATCTCAGCGTTACAAAAACAGACTTGTTTTACTCCGTATTATTTTAAGGCGCTGCTCAGACCTTCTGCCCTGCGATTCGCAGCAGCGAGCGAGCCGGCTCCCGGCTCGGTGAGCAAACACACAAGTTAGCGAGGGATTGACAGGAATATGCCCTTCCTGTAAAGCGCAGCGCCCAGCAGAGCCGGCCGTGATAAACAGCTCGGGAACAGCCATAACCTCTCCTGCTGGTACCAGCAGAGCCGCGCTGCTGRCAAGTGCCGCGCTCGGCAAATCCCGCATTTTCAATGGTATCGGTGMAAGCCAAGCGCGCAGACCGAATAAAACCCGCCGGGTTAATGAACCCCATGGCAGGAAGGCACTGAAGCGAGGGCTGGTCCCCGGCATCCCGAGGGACCTTCACCCGAACGCGCATTTCAGGCGCTGCCACGGGAGCTGCGTGAAAACAASCCGGCTCGTAAACACGAATTAACGCTACAACCGCACGCAGTTCCKCGCAGAAAGCCGTGCCCAGGACACCTAAATCCGACCTGTCCCTGCGCGCGAGGTCCTTATTTCGCCAGAGAACACAGGATATGCTTGGTCAGGGCGGTAAATATGTTTTATTTAGTGTTGTGATGGAAAGCAGATTTCCTGGCT
>NW_026623934.1:193046-203838 GCF_030028575.1 Malurus melanocephalus | reverse complement strand
GCTCCATCCCGAGCATCCTCGGATCATTCTCCATCCTCCACAACCCAGGGGCATTCCCATCTCGAGTATCCCCCGGACMCRCTCCATCCCSAGCATCCCCGCGCCCCTCGGCTCTRCAGCGTGCGAGGGGACCGACAGCAACACCTGCGGCCGCTGTGAGCAGGAACAGGCGCTGCAGGAACACTCAAATCCCCAGAAATATGAAGGGAGCCTGTGTTGCAGCAAACCCCCCACTCTGTTTGTGTGGGAACACGCTCTGATGAAGGGAGAGCACTGTGTATCTTCAGGCAATTCTGCTTTATCAAGAGAATCCCGGGTGTTTTCTCGGCTAGGCTTCCTTTAAGGGTGATTTAAATTCAGTTTGCCCCGAGTTCTGGGGTAATCGCTGTGTGTGTAATACAAACACACACTCAGCCCTCACGCTTTTATCCATCCACACGCAATCACAGCTCGTTCTGCAGATCATCTTTGCAGGCCTTATTGAGAGTAACAGGTGCTCTGATACCACACACAGCAAATTCGTGCATGATTCCTTTTAAATTTATGGGTTTCATAAAATCCTTCATGCTCACACTTCCACAGCTGGAAGTTTACATGGTGGAAAATACAATTCTTTAATGAAGGGATGGATTTAGAAACATTTGTGCACTGTAGGATGACAAAACSTGATAATACACTCAGGCTGGTAGGCAATGGTTGTATTTTAAACTTCATGGACACACACTGGGGGAAAAACTGCCTTGGCAGGCATGGCATGGGCCACACAGAGCTACAGCCTGGAGCATGTGGGGCACAGAAAATGTAAACAAGTGCAGCCACCCTGAGCTAYGGCTGCAATCAGAGTGTTCCTGTCACTTCAGCACTCTGAGGCCCATGCTGCCAGGAAAGCTGTGAGCTGCAGTAAAATCTGGATAAATTTAGGCCTACTAGGACCCAGAGAGAATCATTTTCTCTCAGTAGCATCGAGATATCTCAGGGCTGATATTTCAYGTTTCTGAAAAGCTGGTGTGCAATGATGCAGGTGGGAGCAGCTGCAGCCCAGCTCAGAGAAGGTCACTGGCACCAGGGCAGGTGCAAACAGAGAGTTCTGACATCACACAGCAAAGGTGAGAAAACTCACAAGACTGGGGAGCTGYTTCATTCTGCCTTGCTCCAATAGCTGTACCATCAACCCTCCCTTCCTTCTCAGCTAAAAAGAAGGCAGTCAAAGGAAAAGAAAAAAAAAACCCCTATTTTCATTAAAAATGATGCTTGTAAGAGCAGAAAAACTATGCTTAAGGGAAAAAAAACTGTGCTTATACTATTCAAAATATTTTTATATGATGGAAACTGTTCTATCATCCCTACAAAGGGATTATTGAAAGCACTCTTGATGAGTCTGATACTGAAAAATTATCTTTTAATATTTGTTAAATTCCTGTTCCAGATTGAGGGGAGATTGCATAAAAACCCCCTTTGGACACATTGCTTCCTGGACAGACTCAGGGCCTGCTCATTGCACTGACAGCTCTCTCAGAAGCAAATCAGCCTGGGCAGGGTGAGCTGTGCTGGGTTTTCCTGGGGACAGCTTTGCCAGGCTCCTGCTGCAGGGCTGAGATCAGCCTGCAGTGCCAGCTGTGCTCTTTGCAGGGCACGAGGGGCACACAGCGATGGCAGCAGGCTGAGGGTCAGCTCCCATTGCCACAAAATCCAGAGAGGATGAAACAGAGTGTTTCTGCTACTGCTCAGATGGCAGGGGTGCAAGATCTAGCCCTGTGAGTGTATTTTTGTGGAAAAGTTGTTTTCTCATTGATGAAATCTGATTTCTGTCCATGGTACTTCCTTGTGCAATCTCAACAGTAATTTCAGATTACAAGGACTGGCTCTGATGGTAGCCATGGCTAACAGCCTCTCCAAAACGGTTGCCCATTATGATTTCAGGTGTTTGGGTGAACACCAGGAGCCTGGTTCACCCACTCTGTGCACTCTGAGGATGTGTGGCTGTGTAGAACGGAAGGTATTTCCCAGTTCACACAYTTTATTCACTGAAAGCACTGGCTTTTCTCTGTGAGCAGATTCTCAGGTTTCTTGGGGTTTTTTTGTGGAGTTTGATGGTTGGTTTTTAATTTACCTCTTTGCCACAATGCTAACAAAAAATGTTTAAAATATCCATCATCCTCAAGTGCTGCAGTCAGAGGGGTTGTGTCACATCCTGTAGGGTGCTGTAGCAACCTTAAATTCAAACTGCACCGAGGCAACTGGAGGCTGAACTTGGTAGAAGCCTCAAGAACTCAATCCCTAGTGCAGAACAAACCAAAATGCAGAGCTCTCTGCAGAGCTGGGCTTGCTCTGATGGAAAATTTTGCTGAAAGAATATCAGTAGTATTACAGGGAGTTGATGAATTTAATAGCCCATAAACCTGTGCCTGAACAAGAACTAATGGCATTTTTAGTCCAACCTACTCTTTGTGATACTTGAACCCCCCCAGCACATTTGAGAGGTGATTCAACACAATTATGCCTAATAGGAAGTGAAAATACCASATTGCTGGTGTGTTAAGTGACAAAGCAGAGAACACAACAGCCATCCAAAMCCCAGCTTTATTTCCCATCTTTATTTCTTTATTTTGAAATCAAAATGCAGAAGAGATCAGCTCAGCGGGGATGAGTTGTGTTGACAAACTGAGGGAGGAGAAGCAAAGGGAAGGACGGAGCACCCTGAGGTGACACTGGCAGTGAGTKTCATCAGACACCTCAGTGAATTGTGTCCCAGCTCCTGCTGCTACAATGCCCCTGAGGCAAAACCACGGCAGCTTTCTATTTCAGATCTCCTCGCTCTGGGCTGTCCAAGGTGGCAGAGGTGCAGCTGAGCCATTTGAGGGGTGACAGAAATAGGAACAGCAGGGAGGAGCTGCCACCCCCATCGCTCAGAGAGGTCACAAAGCCAGCTCCACCCCCTGCCCACATCCTGATTCTTGGATTTTATCCCTTCCATTTATGGACTTTATCCCTTCCATTTATGGACATTATCAGCGAACACAATTAACCAGAATTGGTTTTTTTTTTGTCAGGTGGTCATTTCCTGAATGAGGGCCGTGTTCTTGAAGGAACAACAACAAAATTTGTCCATCCTCTGTGCTCAGCAGCCCATTAAATCTTATCTAGAAACCATGAAMATTTATTTAATAAATCATAATTCATTAGGGATTAGACTTTTTTACCTTTGCCAGCTTTGAACAGGGAGGCATTCATGCTGCAGGAGAGGGGTTTGTAACCTCATGAATAATTCTTGCAGAGATGTGAGAGGGAGTTCAGAACAAATTCTGTTCATGAAAACAACCTGCAACAGGAACAGGCGAGTGACAGCCCATGTGAGTGATAGCTGCAGGTCAGGTAAATAATTACAGGTGGTTCAAGTCTGTCTCTTCCAAAACCTTATGATAGCAGYAGCAGCCATCATTCCCTTTCCTACTGAGAAATTATCTGATTTTTCGGTTTGGTGTATTCTGTACTTGAATCRCTGTTAACATTTTTAAAAATTTGGTTTTATTTAATTTTTAAAATACCTTRCTACAAACACAAAGCAATTTCAAGCACTTTTAAACATGTGTTTAAAGCTCAGAGCCTGCTGCCCTTACTCAAACTAATCTTCTGCAAATGCTGAAGGCAATCTTGCAAGTAACTCGGAACCCAAGCCACAGGAGCCTAAATAATTCATTTTAAATACAATTTCTTTTAATAAAATACAACCATTACACACATGGACTGACAAACTGAATATTTAGAGAAGAGGTACATGTAACACATCTTAATTTCACATGATAATATACTTGTTTTAAGGTTTATATAAATGGTGTTTCCTGCCATTTTGCATCTGGAGGAAAGCAGCAATTTATCTCCTATGCCCACAGCACCTGCTGTATTTCTTGTTTTTTCACTCTTTTGAGACCRCTGTTTTTCTTTTACTCCTAATCTCAGAAAGAGCTGGTTTATTTATTTTCCCCTCACTGAGCAGTTCCTCTCMCAATCCATGCCCTGCATTACAGAAYAATCACAAATGYGCTGGTACAGAACCCCAGCCAGTGAGACACATCCAGTGTTCTGCAGAGCAGTAAATACAGATCTTTTCAAACAAAATGTTTATAAACTGCAGGGACCACTGAGGGAGACTCCTATCAACAAAACTTGGRCGTTTCTCAGCCTGGAGGAAAGGCACCACCATGAAAAGTAACAAAAAGCAGATGTTCTGAGCCTCAAAAATACATGAATGTTGCACCAGACTGGGACCAAGGCAACAGAGAGAGCAGATTTCTAAAAAGCAGAAAAATGTAAATTCCTCGTGGGTTCTCTGCTTATTGTATCATTTAGGGCTTCATTTTGATACCTAAAGAATCAGACTAACAAGGAATAATATAAAAATGCTGGAGAGAAGGTTTGGAGGCAAAAAAAAAGCTCCAAAAAAAATGCTGAGAGCAGAGCTGGAGTTCAAGTTACAGCAGCTGCACTTCTGTGCTTACACAGCCTGGGCTGCTTGGGCTGCCAGACYTCAAGATTTCCCTAATCAGAGAAAACCCCACAATAAATAAATAACATTTTCATCCTCCAAATAGGTTACACAGTCTACAAGCATCCCCTGAAGATGAAGAAGCTTGCCAGGTAAATCACAGATAATCAGTTTAATCAACACAAAAGTGGTTTGGTCTTGTTGGTTTTTTTGGGGTTTTTTTTTGTTTTGTTTTGGGGTTTTTTTTATGTTTTTCTTTTGTAGATTTTTTTAATTTATGTTGTGAAATGTAGAGTGGAAGAGTCCTACCTTTCTGAGTCATATTCTGATTGATTGAATAGATAAATGTGAGATGAACTGCAGCGCAGTTCTGTTCTGCAAAATAAACCCAGCGCTGGCTTCTCATAAAAAACAATAAAGCCCTGTAAACCACAATTCCAGTTGAAAGGCAGCAAACAAATATGACATTTAAATCCARTTTGGCCATCACAATAACACTGTAATTTTCTTTTGAAATGACTAATCAAACAATTAAGATGAATGCACATTTACCTAATTAATTGCCTTGCTTTAGTTGCCAMAAATTAATTTAGAATCCCACGTATGTGAAAACCTGATAAGGGTAACATGCAAAATGAGCATGAAGGACTGAAGGGAACACAGCACAGAGATGAACAATTCTGGTTTTTTTCACTCAGTTTTCTCCTAAAAAGAAGCCAAAGCCAACACTTTKCAATATGTGTTGGACTCATCACCTTCCATCTCCCCATCATCAATGGATGCTGATCTGGTCTACACAATAAGGCATAAAATAAGTCAATATAAAGAATTTTTTTTTTTAAAAATCTATTTTCTGAATAAGAGGTGAACTACACAATGTAAATTTTGTTGCATGTATGTTACACAGATACTCATTAGTTAATTTTATATATACATATATAAATTACATCTAGACATAATTAGATATATCAGATATATTTACACTCATTCCCAATATTTTTTTCATGCATTCCCAATACATATTTCCCAATATATATTTTCCCATACATTGTCACATGTATGTTACACACATACTCATTAGATATAATAATAGATATAATTGGATATATTAGATATAATTACATTCATTCCCAATATTTTTTCATTTATTCCCAATACATATTTCCCAATATATTTCCCATATATTGTTGCATGTATGTTACACAGATACTCACTAGATACATTTATACATATATATATATAAATTACATATAGATATAATTAGAAATTTTACTTATTCCCAATATATATTTCCCATTTTATTTTCCCATACACTGTTGCATGTATGTTCCACAGGTACTCACTACATAAATTTATATATATATATATATTTATATAAATCATATTTAGATACAGATATATTAGATATAATTATATGCACTACCAATATTTTTTTTATGCATTCCCAATATATACTTCCCAATATATATTTCCCAATATACTTTCCCATACACTGTTGCATGTATGTTCCACAGGTACTCACTACATAAATTTATATATATGTATATTTATAAATTATATTTAGATGTAGATATATTAGATATAATTATATGCACTACCAATATTTTTTTCATGCATTCCCAATACATACTATATACTTTCCAATATATATTTCCCAATATATTTTTCCATACATTGTTGCATGTATGTTACACACATMCTCATTAGATAATTTTATATATATATAGATAAATTACATCTAGATATAATTAGATATATCAGATATAATTACATGCATTCCAAATATTTTCTTCAGGATCAATAGCTAAAAGTGTGGAACAGGTACAAAAGGCTGGGATAGCCAGTCCTGAATATATCTTATATAATTTTTAATTTTTTTAGCTGAAATATTGGATATTGAACAGAAATTCTTTCCTGTAAGGGTGGGGAGGCCCTGACGTTTTTTATTCAATTTAAAGAATGCTGTAGGGAATCTTTATTTTCTCAGAAGCTGATTTCTTAGTGCCAGAAGCTGGRATATTTTCACAGGTGCTCTGTTTCAAACTTCCAATTTTTCCATGTTTTTGAGAAATCTTCCTGAGTCTTTTGGTTTTATTTGCAKTTCCACTTCTCTCTGTGGCTCACATGAGAAAGAACAGAAACATTTTAGCTCTCTTGTATTCTTGCACAAGTTAATTAAGCAACAGTGAGAAAACAAGCACAACTTGAAATATTTCAAAAGCAGAATTCACCATTTTAAGGAATTTYAAGTCACTGTATAATTTTCTATACTGCAATATCAAAATCTGCCACCTCAGTCCAGCCAGCAGCAAAATCAGGCAAAATGGTGCAAAGTAATGACTCAAATTACTGGGTTATGTAACCATGAACTCAGCCTGGCCTGTCCCAAACATTTCTTGGAGAATTGGGAATGCAACAGAATTTGATGGAAATAAATTATYGGAGAAAGGCTAAAATGAAGCAGAATTCTAAATGCATTCATGCAGCATCCCTGCGATTGCCACGGCCTGAAAACAGAAGAAATGAAATAAATTCCAGATACAAACAACCAGAAAACCTAGAAAATGTTTTAAAAATTACTTCAGGATTACTTGGCTCACTTCAGCGATCACCGTATTTCTGTTTTTACAACAAAACAGGAATTGATGTTTTTTTGTGTTCTGACAGAATGCTGCCATCCCTCCCTCGGTGCAGTGGGAGCTCAAAACCCAAACCATCCCATTTGACAAGCACCTGCCTCRTCTAAAATTCACTTTAAGGCACCAAGGCCACCTTTCCAAGGAGCACAAAATGCAGCAGGATCCACAATTTACTGACAAATCTGTGCTGATAACGGGACTGTGATTCAGCTGCCAGGCTGAGATTCTCAGGTGAAGGGTGGAAATGGAATTCTGGTCCTGTGAAAGAGAGAAATAAAGGGAAATCCAACACTTCTGGCAAGTCTAACACAGGACAATGGAGATTTTGGGCAGTCTTTGCAGTTCAAGGCCTCAGTAGARAGGAGAATTGTGGTGATTTGCCTTATTGAGTGCACAACAGGGCAGGCCTCAAAATGAATTATTATTTTTCACATTATTGCCATGTGCTGACATTTCAGTCACAAATAATGTCTTAGAAAATAAAAATCCCAATCACTGACGACATCATTGTTCATAAACAAAAATTAAAATTTTTTGGACTCCTAGTAAAGGAAGTACACTATAAATTCCATGATCAAGGTGACAAAATTTCAATTTGAGCCTGTGGTTTGATTTCTGCCCTCCAAATGTACACAGACTTCTTTTTAATCTGAAATCCCACCTCTCAGACACCTYYGTGCCACAGCACCRRTGACAAAAGATCACAGAAACATTTYCAGACATTTTWAAGCMRTTAMAACATATTAACTCSTAAAAATTACTTTTAAAACCACAGAGAGTGACTGCACACCCACGAGCATTGCAGAGATGCAGAACTTTGGTGTTTTCCCTGCAGTTAAAGGCACTTTCAGAGCTGTGAGGTCCCTTTTGTGTCCCCTCCTTGCAGTGCTGCCAAACACTCTGTGATTATCTTCCTCAGCATTTTGCATAGGTGTTGTCACATCTGTGTTCATGGTTTCCTTCAGAAAATTATTTCCACTTTTCTGCTTGCAGCTGGTTTAATACCATCCAGTTGTTATGCAAGGAAAATTCTAAGATTCTTTTTAGCACAGCAAAAGAAATTTAAGAGAGCAAGTGATTTGAAAAATCCCAAGGGTACGTTAAGTGTTGTGTATTTACTGGGAAGGGGTTTGCCTTGTTGSCCATTAAAACATGTGATTTGAGCAAGTTTTGTGATGAGTAGCCAAAAAAAAGGTTGTTTTTCTTTTCTTTTTTTTTTTCTCTTGCTACAGTTGCACAGAATTTGCACAGATTGCCCTTTACAGAGATTTAAACCCTGGCTGTCCTCACAGAATGTCCCTCACAGAGTGAGGCCATGAGAGAAGGGACCCTCACTGAGCATCTGCTGATAATTTTGGGGTGAATCTTTGATTAAATCTGTGCAAGGGAGGGCACAATAAATGGCACTGCAATGTATTTGCTGTTCCCAGCTGATCTCCATTTTGTGTTTTACCAGAATAACCCCAGCACTAGCTGAGGAATCCAATATTGTACCAACTCTCCTGCAGTAAAYTCTGCATGGAGTGAAGCCCTCGTGCCCTGGAATTCTCCTGGGGCTGTCCCACCGTCAATCCGTGCCCACCTGCAGCCCTGCAGCTGCCCCCTCACCAGAAGCCAGCCCATTTCAGGAGCTCCTCATTCCACCAGACAATTGAGAAAAGCCTCTGTTCCAGCCCAGCCTTGCTGTGCTAATCACAGCCTCAGCAAAACTGCAGCACAACCTCAGCACGTGTTCCATTCTGGCTGCAGGACCCAACCAATAATCAGCTGGACAGAAAACACATGGCTCAATGTTTCCTAAAAGTGGGTTTTCATGTTGTTCCCAGTTAAAAATATCTGGAACCATCCATACAAAATATGGGTGCTGGTCTGCCCAGTATATTTGGGGATTGTGATGAAGACAGGGACATGCTTGTAGGATGCTGTGGATTGAAAYCACAGAGCAGTTGTTGCTGATGTGCTGCAATTTCTCTTAAAACTCTTCAGTTTTTGAATTTCATCTCTTTCATTAAATGCTGGACTCACAGACCATGAATGAAAAAAAAAAAGTGAAAGAAATCTCCTTTCCAATATACTCTTGGAAATCAATAGGGTTCAAAGAGGAAGGTGCACCRCAGACCAACAGGTTTAGGTCCTTATGAAGATTTGAATGTCTTCACAAATCAGGAAGGCTGTAAAGTTTTGATGTGTTATAGATATTTTTCATATGGTCAAATCACTCAAAAGGTGATTGTGTTTTAAGCACTTGATTCCTCATAGATACTTTAAGGTCTGGAGATGAAATCTGTTTCTTCAGAACCATTTTAGAGTTGGGAGATCGATTCTGTTTTTTTCACAGATCAGAAAAAGAACAAGAGATAATCCCTGGCATCTGACACTCAAATGCTACAAGACTTTGAAAAATTGGTGCAATAATCACCTTCCCCATCCTCTACAGAAGGGCTATTCCTATTATTTTCAGGATGAAATAAAATAAAACTACTGCATAAAGTCCATAAACTGAGTTACATTTTTCCTGCTTGCAGGRATTAATATTAAAGCTTTTTAAATAATAAAATGGCTTATTGATCTCTCCAAACCTTATCTATGTGGGAKTTCCACAATCAGCCATTGACCTTTGCTTGGCTGTGGTTCCTTCTCATTGCTCCCTTCATACCTTTAGATCTGAACACAAAAAGCTTTGCAGTTGTCTGGGGTGAAAAACCCTAATTTTTCCTGCCCCTTCACAGAGTAACAGTTAGAGATTGTGAGTGAAAATCAAACCAGAGCATGGAAGCAAAATGWGAAATGCCATGAGCTGGGAAATTAGAGCTGAGAACCCTTAAAGAAGACTTTCTCTTACAGCAAGGTGTCAGTACCCATGCAAAAAGCATTTATTTTATTTCACTGGTGTTTTCTCTGTTCTGGAAGCACGGGCACCACTCCAAAGGTGAGTCTCTCTCTCTGCCATCTGCCAGGACCAGGAGACGTGCCCAGGTTGTACTCATTTCCCTGCCCCAGTAAATAAGGAAATAAATAATTTTGACAGCTGGCAGGACCTCTTCCAGGGGAGCAGTAGAATAAGAGAAGTGTCTCCTCCAAAAGCAGCTGCTGTCTCTACAGCAAACAGGGCACTGGTTGTGCAAACATGGGGGTTCCTCCACAGCAGGAATCCTAAATGAGCATGAGTTGGGAGAGAGCACCACTTTTGACAACAAGGAAAACTCTGAGGGAGATTTTTATTTCAATGTCGAATTTTTTTATTTATGGATGTCTCAGGTTCCATGGCAGGTGTACCCAAAGCAGTCTGTGTTCTGTCACCATCTCCATGAGCTGTTAGACCAGGTGGGGCAGAGCTCTTTATCCTCAGCATGACCCAGCCCTAATAACACCCTCAGGGGCCATCTCTGCTCATGGGCCATCCAGGGCTCTGGGAATGACCCATGGAATTCCATCATCCCCTTGGGAGATGCCCCGCCCAGACAGGAGGAACTGGACATCCCTACTGACACAGAAACTGAGGCTCTGGGACACTGGGACACTTCTCCCACTGGATTCCCAGAGGAGAGGAGCTCCAGAACCACCCCTGGACCTGCAGAGATGGACTCGACCTGTCTGCAGGATCAGCGCTTGGACGAGAGCACATCATCACTGCAACGGGGCTGCAGCACCATTGAACATTGAACATTGA
>NW_026623934.1:186711-192676 GCF_030028575.1 Malurus melanocephalus | reverse complement strand
CCCAGAGCACATCCATCACTGCAACGGGGCTGCAGCCTCCACCCTGCCCAACAGGGTGTCTGGTTGTGATCTAACTCTTTCAGTTTAAACTGTTGTTCCTGTATCATTGCCTTTATTTTAATTTTTCCTATTAAATTGTAGTTCTGACTTAGATTCTCTAGCAGCATATTTGTGTAGGGGTAACTCCCCCGCTGGCTTGTTTCTCAAACTAGCACAATGTAATAATATGTATTATTTGTCCCATATGCACAGTAATTCTAACTTCCCACCAAGGGCTCAAGGTGCTTTTCATAAGATGCTTCTGCACACACCAAAATCCATGGATCACTATTAATACCAAATATCAGGCAGCGAGAGTGACAGGAAAAGTCAGGGCTTACACTTTGTGAGAAATCCAGACTCATCACAGAATTTGGCAAAGCCCTTGGAAGCGATCAGCTAATTTTATGTGTCATTAATATGGATTTTTCTTCCCAGTCTGTATATTTTTGCAGCATATCCTGTGTTTTAGTTCCATGTACAGGCAAAACATTSAAATTCGGGCAGGAGAGTCAATAATTCAGCTCAGCTGAGTCACTCTATTGGAGCAACAGTCCCGTCCCAGGAGGAAGCAAAGAGATCCCTGAGCCTCATCCAGGAGGGGAGGGCATCACCATCAAGGAGCAGGGCTAAAAGCAGCATCCAAAAACCTGGCATTGTGAGCCCCAAGGTCATTCAGCTACATCTTTATAAGCATTAATATTGTGTGAATAAACTAGAGCTGATTAACAGATGCAGAGCAGGAAAGGTTAGGCCGTGAAAATAGAGCAGTTTGCTGCACAGTGTCAGAGTTTCAGTTTGGGCAGTAAAYTAACCCTTAAATTTGATGTCTCTGTCTCCAGAAATCCTTTATTGCGTATTCTCTCCGCCCTCAGTTCATTAATGAGGTAGCAGAGCCTTGTGTTTTCTCCAGTAATGAGTCTGAAAGCTCACAAATAGCTCTGATTATAGCCCTCAGGGAAAAGAGGAAAAAAAGAGAAAATAGGATGATGAATTCGGCCATCTGAGTCACCTGGCTTGAATGGTAGCACCCTGCAGCACACAGAAAGCTGCCCAGATTTCACTACTACTACTACTATTATTATTATTATTATTATTATTATTATTATTATTATTATTATTATTATTATTATTACTGCTATAAATTACAGTATGGAGAAGTCACTCTCTAGGAGCAGTAACCAATATTTGGATTTTCCACAGCTGCTTCTCCAGGGCTCCTCCTCATTTTGCAGGAGTTCTTGGTCTCTGGCCATGGGTTTTGATCTCACTTGGAGCCCTGCAAGGAGCTCCTGTGGCAGCTGTGACACACAGGGAGTGTGGTTAAACATGAAATCTGCAGGATCTCGCAGCCAAGGGGCTCTCCTGTATCAGAGGGATGCAAAATTCCCAAAGGAGCTCCTAAACTGTGCTCAGGGGTCTGTGATGTGGAGCAGTCCAGCCCTGGTAAAAGTAAATACCTGGGGGAAGCAGCTCTTTGTGTCCTGGCTCGCAGCATGGGGAAAGGTCTCTGCTTTGCTCTCTGAGCTGTGTTTTGCTGAATTCCCAAATCATTTCCAGAGCTACACATCCAACACTGCTGAAAACAAATCTCCAGCCMCCTCTCAGGGTTTAGAGGACGAAGCTGTGCAGAAGGAGGTGACCTGCCCAGGGGTGTGTGTGTGCAAAGCCCTTCTGTTCGTGTCCTTTAACCACTGTGAGTTCTGCTGCTGGACACGCACAAAGGGCAGCCCAGGCTGGTGCAGCACTCATGAGTTCTGATTGGACCAGAATCACGGCTTTGCAATGATTGTTTTGGGTTTTTTTCCTGGGAAATGACAAGGACAAGATGTCAGGAAAGCAATTTTGATGTTAATCTTGCTTGCAAAAGAGATGGAGTGGGGCAGAGTGAGCAGAGAGGGGCTCGGTTCCACTGCCTGCTGTCCCTGCTCCTCTGTGCATCAGCTGATTTTGTGTCCACCCACTTAAAATGTGGATATTACTGATTATTCCTTTTTGCAGCAAAATCCAGCACCCTTGGGGGGCAAAAAAAGCAATTAAAGACTTAAAAAATATCTCTACCTCACCGTGTAAAGTAACATTTCATCACTTGACAGATCTTCATCAAGTCAAAGAACAAATTTTTATCAATGTTTTAGAATTCCAAAACACARTAGAGAGAAAGGGAGGATTTCAGAGAGTAAAAGTTTTGTTGGAAAAGAGAAGACAGGGGTTCCTATGAGTGAGCTGGGGGATTTAATGCAACTCAGACTTTGAGAGGCACCTCCCCTAGAGTGGCAGCCTGTATGGGATGAGGTACAATGTCCCATAGGGACAGGAGCAGCACTATGGGATGTARGAACAGATTAAAGGGGCCTTTCAGCCAATAATTACCCCATAACCTAAACTGCTTAAACTTTCCCTGAAACACCCCAGAGGAAAGCACAATTCTTTGTGTCAGACAGGTGATTTTCAGATTTGGGACGAGCTAGAATGTCATTTCATGGCATTTCAAAGCTGGTGAGCACAGTTTGGGCAGYTTGGTGTGGTTTTAAGGCAGGAGGTTACCTGGGAGACAGAGCCCAGGTGTGCCTGTGCTGAATCCCAGAGCTCAGGCTTTGCTTCATTCCAAGGAAATCCTGATGGGTGGGAAAGCCATAGAGAGCCCTGCAAGGCAGGGACACAATCAAAAAAATGTCAGTGATATGCTTGAGTGTTCAGAAAATCCAAATGAACTGGTTAGAACGAGAAGCATTCCCCCATTTCCACAGCCATTGCTCAGATCACCCAAATGCATTCCCTGCTAAAACCACTCAGGATTTTTTGGATCCTGGTGATAAAATCCAGGTCATGAAGGTAAGATACTCATGGACACAGCTTTTTTAGGTTAAGGCAGRTAATTGGGCTGAGCTTTCCAGAGCTGTTAAACACTGCCTTTGATGCTACAGCATTAATGCCCGGATTTTCAGGCACCTATTTTGTGTAAATCTYGAGATTTCAGCTCTGTTTTACTGARCAGCTWATGGAAYRCAGCCAAAAGAAAGATTATATTCCCAGCCTATCCACAAAATCATTAGCAGTTCATCATTTGTAATGTGGTATTAATTGGGTTACCTTGTAAACCATTTAGAGCTTGGGTCAGAAACTGAAATTTTTACCACCCAGATGGCTCAGTGCTGGTGCTGCTGCTTGGTAAAAGAAGGGCTGGTTCACACCACTGCCATGAGAATGGGTTTTTTGCTTATTTTCCTAAACATGGAAGCAGGAGAGTGATGCAGAATTTTTGCTGTTGGTGTTCCAAAATTTCCTTAAATTTCAAGAACAAAAAAACAAACATGAGGCTTTTTGTACAATTCACAATGAAGAAAGGAATGAATTCGCAGCCAGCTGAGTGCTTGGCTCCARCTGTGGGTTATTCCCCAAGGATTTGTTTTCCAGGCTGCCTTCACCAGGTGCCATTCACTCACACCCATCCTTGCCTGTCTGCTCACACTCCTGGCACAGRGAGCCAAAACTGTGTCCAAAAATGTGGCTTTTGCTGTGGTAATAAACTGGGAGTGCTGAAATTGTCAGCAAATTGATAATCCAAAGCCTCCATTAAAAAAAAAAAAAATCAGGATATTTAAACAAAGACGTTCACAAGGAGAGTAAGGTAATTAAAAATAATTCTGGCAATTGATTTTACAGCTCTACAACATCTCCAAGTGGCCCTCAGGAATTGGTTTCCCCAGGATACCTGTTCACACAAGGGGCTGAAGGAAAAACAAACCCCACAAACACACAAATAAAAAAGCTTTTCAGGCAGAAGCTTGCTGGCAGTTAAGGCAAAACTGATTTACTTAAAACTACCTTCATATGCAGTGAATTTATAACAGAAATTGTATCCAAAATGCACATTGAAAGATTAAAGAATCCTCCAAATTCGAGGATTAATGGCAGATAGGATAGAAACCAGCAGAGTCTGTGTTTTAACTCTCTATTTTGTTATTCCAGTTTCTAGTTTACTTCTACAGATAGACAACAGTATGGGCAGAGGCATGGAGGAAATTAAAATTATAAAGAATAAAATGATCACATTTTAAAATGATAGAATTTATTAACTATACTTTTTAAATCACAGCAGCTAAAGTGAGTGAAATTACAGGAGCACTTTGATCATACAAGACAGAAAGATTCCAAGAAACCCCGCCTCAGTTTCACTGTGCTTTCATGGTTGTTTCATGCCTAAAACAGAAGAAACATTGACAGGATTTAATGGAAACTTCACTTAAATCATCATTTTACATTGCTTAAAGTGAATTTATTAAAGTAAATGCATATGGCAAGGCAATACATAGAAAAAACCCTGCAGCTTTATAATACATGGGTTTTTGACCTTAATTCCCAAGCCAGGTCATTAAAAAATAAATAAATAAAAGCAGAATATTTTGTTAGAAGTCTTGCCTGATTTTTTTCTGACCATTTAATTGTTGCTGGTATGTTTAGCAAGCTAATTTACTGGATTTAAACTGAGATCTTCACAGGTTTCTCCAGACATACAGCATAACTTGGGCAAGAACCACATCAAAACCCASTCCAATTTGCTTCATTAGCCTGAAAGCAGGAGTGGGACCTGTGGCAATGGTTCCACAGGTGTAAAGAGAATTGGAGAGAAAATGAAATCAAACATCCTTGTGGAAACAAGCAGAATATTGCTGGGCCAGTCACGGGGGTTTGGTGGCAGGTAAAAAGCAAAAAAAGAAACAAACAAACAAAAAAAAAATTTTAAAAAAAACCAAACCAAAATCACCTCAGTGTTGCAACAGAATTTTCCTGGAATGAAGCTGCACACTGGGAAAACCCATCCCTGCCAAATGCAGCACGTCCTGAGAGATGGATGAAGTTAATTGGGTATTGATGAACAAATCTGAAAGCAGAACATTTCTGAATTGCTGCAGAAACATCCTGGACAAATGGACAAATGGACAAATGGACTTGCATGAACACATCGCAGATTTTTTGGGTCTGCCCTGCACCTTTCTCACTCCCATGTGCTGCCTGTGCTCTCCTGTCATGTGGCACCATCACAAAAGCAAAATATCTGGGGAAATGATTCGTTCTGAAACCCCTTTAATTACAGCCTGCAGATAACAGCACAATAAAACTCATCAGACTGGGTATGATCAGGATAACCTTGGCAAAAACAAAGAGAAGTCACTGTGAAAATACGTATTTTGTAAGAAAATCAGTTTCCGTGCCTTCAGTGACCAGAAGATTTCAAAAGCTTCATTTTCAAGCAAAAATAGAAACAGATTAAGTTCAGCTTGAATTTTAAAAATTATTTTAACTTAGAAATTATGAGGTGGAGAGGAGGCTTTTTGCAGAGGAAACTCATTAGTGCACTTGGTCCAAACACCCCAGTGTCTGCTCTAAACCTGCTGAAAACCTTTTTTTTTACTTCTGGCAATATATTCCATTAACAAATCTCAGTCTGAAGGCAGCCTGGAAAGTTCCACARGGTTCCAGTGCTCTTCACCATCATCTTCTGATGCTCTGGACCTGCTCCTTCAGACAAGGTTTGGGGTTGCAAACACACACACACCCTGGCAGCTGTTACAAAACCAGCAGAACAGAAAAAATAATATATATTATCAGGAAWAACATTAATAAGAGAGCCAGAGGGATTTCATGGACACATTAAGCTGATTTAGGCTGAAGAGATTTGGTTCAAAGGAAAATCCTAAGGTATCACAGCCCAAGTCTGAAGGACTCGTGGGGTATTTTAAGATGCCGACAACAATTGCTTTGCCCTAAATAATCACTGCTGGGTGATGCAAATGGGATGCCTGTGGTGGCACCGCAGTATGAGTCACTGCTGGGAGAGGGAACGCAGCGATAGAAACTGTGACACCCTCGCTGTGTGCCTGCTCCAGCGGTGCGGGGACAGCAACGGGGATGGGGACAGGGA
>NW_026623934.1:173276-186207 GCF_030028575.1 Malurus melanocephalus | reverse complement strand
ACTCTCAGCTGAGGAGCCTGGGCTGGTTTCTTTCTGAAAAGCCAGAGGAATGCAGTAAAAATATTATAAAATCTGTATTTCAGGCTTTTGTCTTCTGGTTTTGGGCAGGTTTGTGGAATTCCACGTCAGCTCTTGTGATGCCCAAATCCAGCTCCCTAAACCAGAGCCCAGACAGAAYTGAGAGAATCCAAAGCAGTTCTGTYATTKCAGGGCCTTCAGGGCCATCCAGGGCAGTCCCAGCCCAGCCAGGRGCTGCACCCACAATGGACAATGGCTCACGGCTTTTTCACCCTTTCTCACTTTTGTCCATTTGCACATCGGGATTTGCTGAATCCTTCAATTGCAGCTGCAGCCAATGCAGTCAAAAACTCCAACTTGGCTCCCCCAATTCTCTGTTCTTTCCATCTCTTGGGGCCTGGCACAGGGAGGTGTCCTTGAGTTTGGGGCTGCAGAGGAATTGTTTTGTGTAAAAATGGGAGAGCAGGAGCTCAGCACTGTCTGTGGAGTCTGGAGTTAAACACTGAACAATCCCAGGGGTACAGAGACTCTTCACGGACAAACAGTCCATGAACACAACTTTTCAGTGGCTGCACTTGAAGGCAGGGCAGCATTTGTCCATCAGCTCCCTCTATCCCAAATGGTATCTCCAAATAAGCTCCTGAATAAAACTCACAGCTGCAAYATTAAAGCAAAATTTTCCTGAAAGATTTTGCACAGTCAGTGATTCCCCCTCACTGCCATCCACAATAGGTCCAAAATAACTAAATGTTATTTATTTCTGTTGGATGCATCTCATGCCAAGCAAAAAGTCCCTGAAAATGAGGCATTTTGACTTCAATTAGATCTTGTGATGTAGAATTCGCTTTTGGTATGCAAGCCTTGTGGGGAAAAGTTCACAGACATGGTTTTCAAATAAAAGGAGGTTTTTAATATGATGAAATACTTTGCAGTTCATTTTGCTATGATCATTTGATCTTTCAGAAAGTATTGTTTTAATTACTTTAAGTTYCTGTGCTCTTTCACACCAAGTTGAATCTCTCCTTTCAGAGCTTTTTATTTCAATTCTTCTTCTCACAGGAAATAAGTAAACAAGTGTTSAACCATTAAAAGCCACCTTTGCAATAACTATCCTGTTCTCTTCTATCCCATCCATATTTTCAATATTTTGTGGCTGTAGAGATGATCCTCCCCAATCAAAAGAATAGTGCAGACAATTTTACTGGTGTGTGTAATGGAAGAAATCCATACTTGAGGCTTAAATACAATTTTATCCTACAGGTATTTTGCTCCACTCACCTGAGGATGATTTAACCCAATTGATTTTAAGCTTTAGCAACATAAACTCTGTTTGTAATCACAACTGAGCAGACCTGCACCCTCTCTGCAGTCACATCCTTTCCCTGCTGTCAAAACAAGTGAGACAAAGTCACCTATCTTTAAAAATTCCAGTGTTATTTTTCCACTCTGCTGCTGCAGGAGGCAAGTGTAGARCATGCAGGCTGAATTTAGCAAATCAGGCACCAACTGCATTTTTGACACGAGGAGCCATTGAGGCTGACACGGGGTTCTGATGTTCCTACAGCGTTTTTGTTTCATATCTGAGCTYTGGTTCAAAGCGAGCTGCGGTGCTGATGTTTATCTCAGAGCATCCTTCAGCTCAGGATAGTCAGAAATGGGTCCAATAAATAAATAAATCATCACCCATCCCACATTTCTGGTCCCTAACACTACACATCTAACTTCTGTGCCACCTCCTTTGTGATAAACCCTCTTTATCCATCATCCTTCTGTCCACCAAAGGATAGAACACCGTGACCTCTGGAGTCACTGCTCCCACCATCCATCAGTTTGTCCCCAAAGGGATTCATTCTCTCTTTTCACAGCTTCTTAGAGCTCCCCTGGCAGAAATTCCAGTCCAAATTGCATTATTGTGATGATTTCACCCTCTTTCATGGCTCCCCTGTTGGAGCTCTAATGTGGCTGCTTTGTTAAATACACTCATTTTAACACAGGTGGTCTAAAGGAACTATAAAGTGTTTATCCARGACCTGAGTGATTAAGCAAGGCTTTGCTCCACTGAAAATTTGTAGAATTAAGTCTAGACTTAAAGCAGTTTGAAAGTTTTGTCAATTACTGCCAGGGCAGAAAAACCCAGGGGAATTACTGACACTCAGGTTGTTCAATATTATCAATATGCAAAATTACTGCCACACATCTGTTTGGTCTCACTAAATGGATTTTATATATTTATATTTATATTTATATTTATATTTATATTTATATTTATATTTATATTTATATTTATATTTATATTCTATACCATATTTTCTATTTTATATATTTGGTATTTATCTCCATCGAGGTTTCATAATTGTAACTGTTGTCCTGTGACCTGTCTCCTGATCTCACACTATTTGAAGATCTGATTTTTTTGTGACACACTGATTTTCACACTCTTGRGTGGATGTTTAGTACCAGTGGTGATGTTTTAAAGGAAAATTAAGATTTTCAACATTTCGATTAATTATGTAAATTAATAATTCATATTTTGGTCATTGTTTGAAATAAATTATTGATTTAATGATCATTTCTGTTCAGGTAATTATTTTGATCCAGTTAGGCTTTGATAGGGAATGACTTATTACTAATCAGCATTTTGATTTACTGTCTTCACCAAAGGGGTTTAATAAAGAAACTCTATTTTAAAATGACATCCAAGCATGGGCTGAGACTTTACTCACCCTCACACCTTTCRTCTTGTAAATAGTAATTTTTAAAATTTTAACTCACCACTGCAGTAATTTCCCCTTGAAGCAGACCCGTGGACTCAGTGGTTGAAAGGCACTCAGGTAAGCRCTCAGATTTATTTTATTTTCTCCATAAAACTGATCACAGAACAGAACACCGGTTCCCATCAGCCCAAAAGYGAATTTGCTTTCATAAGTCATTTATTACAAATGGAAGGGAGTCRGTGGTTCTTAAGGGCAGCCATGAAATATTTATCGAATAAAAAAAACTTCATTTCAATTTGTAGGCATCGATTGATAGGGATTGATATTGTCTCTTGCTGGTGTCACAATCYGAGGCGAGAAACCCGTGAAGATTCATATCCCTACATAAAAATAAACATTGAGAAAGGAGCTGAGATGGGAGCAGAGTGTTTGCCAGGCTGGAGTCCAGCAAAGCACTCACACACTCATCCATATTCTCATTTAGCTCAGGGATTCTCCCCCTGTGCCTTAAGCACTCTGCTGGGTCCGGGCCAGCCAGGAGATGATTTCTGGCCCCAGGAYGGTGCACAGAATTCTGCAGAGCTCTCAACTCTCTGATACAGAGCTATCAACCCTCTGTAAATATTTAATTCCCATTAAATCCCAGCCTGTACCTACCAGTTTCCCTCCCGATCTATTCCATGACTGTTTTCTTCTCAGGAAGTGTCCAGCATGTGGAGTTTATTTCGAAGAAGTGAATGWAAGAGGAAATACTGTCAAAATCCACGATCAGCAGAGGTGTGAGGAGCTGGGAGACACCAACAGCTGGCAGAGCTGCACATGGAGAAATCACACACTAAAAACAGCCTGGAGACACTTGGGAAAATAAAATCACTAAAAAATCAACACAGTCCTGTCCCTCCCTCCTTCACAGACAGTGAGGGCAGCACAGGGTGACTCCAGGAATTAGAAATATCTGAAATATCATCTGTTTGTCCTGTATCTGCAAAGGCAGTGGGTGCTCCCATCCCACAGAGCCCKGAGGAGCCRTTCTGCACACACTCAGCTCTCTGCWGAGCCTGTGAAACACAATCACAAAAAGCTTCCCAATATTTACATTTGAAAGTAAATCAGTTTACTCTCAGAAAATATTCACAGTGTGAATGAGCTCTCTGCAAGTGAAAGCCCTCGGAAATACTCGCTCCTCAGAGGGAACRGGGAAATTGTTGAGAGCTGTGATAAAGGCTCTCATCTGTCCTTCCCTCACATCTCTGCACAATGGATTTATGAAAAGGAAAAGAATGATGGAGGCTTTKCCACAAGGAAGCAGCAAATGAAAATGCCTTTTACTTAAAACTGAGCACTATGGATTTATCTTAAGCTACTGAAAGAATGTTTTTCTGTTAGTCTCAGTAAAGCAATCAATTCTTAATGAAAAACAAAGCAGGAGATCTTGAGTTGTTCTTCAGTGGCACAACACAGGAAACTGAGCTTAGCTGGGAAAATCAGAGCAGCCAGAGCACGGTGAAAGGATGGTGAGAAAAACCTGGGAAAACAGTGACGTTCCAGGGGCAACATTAATGGTAAATTCATACTTTTGTAATTGCATAACAAGCCTACCCAGATCACTCAGCACTGAGAGCACTAATTAGGGAATTCGGGATCCCTGGGAGGAGAAGCTGCTCCCCATTTCACTGAGGCACCCAGAGGCTGGAGCGTGGTTATGYCCTGGGTTTTTATTTTCCATCTTCCTGCTAGTTGGGGAAATTGTACTTTAATAACCTCTAATGGCTTTGTATGGACTCGTTCAAAACTGATAAAGATGTCAATTTGAAAACCCAGCATACTGAAAATTCAGCAGAGTATTGATGTGGTGATGCAGTTAAATGTWACCATTTGCTTCCATCCCAATAAATCATGTCCTGCTCCTTATCCTCTCCCCCAGGATCTTGAACTGTCACTGCACAGTGRGGTTCTGCAGTTCTTGTCAGGCAGGAGGGTGCAGGGGAAGTGCTTTGGACAGGACCAGACCCACACSTGTCCTGGGACACACAAAAAGCACAAATGGAAAGGAAGGGAGTTATAAATCCCAAAAAAATTGGATTGAATGAGGCATTTAATTGCTCTCCCCTCCATACCCAGCTCACCTCCCACTGTCCATCACCCTCCTCCCATGCCCTGCTCTCAGCCCTGCTCCAGGGCCCCATATGTGGGGGTTTTGCTGCTCTGAGCTCCCCTCATTCMCTTCTCCCTCTGATGTCAGGCAGGGCACCCCAGCCCATGGCTCAGTTTGGTCGGGGTCTCATCCTCCTGATGACTCTTCCTACAAAGCCTTTCTTTGCTCCAGCTTTGATGGGATTTCAGTCCTGCCCAAGCTTGCAAGGATGCAAACCCCAAACAGAGACACTGCTCACCCCTCAGCTGTGTTACTGCACAGACTTCCTCCTGTTTCTTTTATTTAGGATCTTCCTCATCTGCMATTTATCCATCAGCTCCTCTGCCCCAATTCCCCAACGCTGGGAATTTGGGATAACTCTGTTTCCATCCTGCTGGGCACCTCTTTCTCCAGTTGCTCCATGCAATGTTTTATCTCAGACATTTTCTCTCTGGCCACTTGCCAGGCTATTCTTTCCTAAACACATCTTCTCATTTTCTTTAGGGTTTTTTTGGTCATCCTCTCCTTAATTCCTATTGTATTTCATTTCTTCAGTGCTGATTTCCAGTGCTTGCTTATTTGACAACCTTCCCTCTGTATCCAAACAGTTTCCTCATCCAAAGAGAGGAATCACTTTTCAATATCAGTGCACAAGGGCATTTCCAATCCCAAATTTCTGCCTGAGGCTCAGGCCAACAGCCCCGCCYGTGTCCTGGAGGGACGGAAACCAAACTCTGCATCCATCTCCTGCTCCCAGGGGAAATAGGGACTGTGGAAAATTCCTCATGGCCTGGTGGGCTCTTGTTCCTGTTGTTGTTTCCTGGTCCCATACCAGCCCTCTTCCCTATTTAACCCTTTGTAACAGTTTATATGAACAGAAATTGAAATAACTTAAAAATTGAAAAGTCTGCAATGAAATAAGTCTGGAAATTTTCATCCTTCACTATTGATAAAGTCCCTTTTGTCATTTGCAGTCCCTAAAAATCCTGTAGTTCAGAATTTGACCACAAGAAATAAAAATATAATTATAATTATAAAAATAAAATTATTAATTTTAAAATGTAACTATAATAATAACTTTTTTTTTACTGGTATCTTCAAACTGAGTTCATTTCTTGGTAAGAAAGTGTCCCAGTGCTCGTGTCCCAGTGCTCGTGTACCCCAAGGTGGTCTTTCCAGCCAAGGTCTGAGCTCTGTCTGTGGATGATCACATGAAGGGTTAGGAAAGCTCCTGGCTTGTTAAAAACCCCTGGAGATGATCCCAGATGATCCAGAGAGGAATCCTGGAGTGCAGGGCAGGATCAGGATCAGGATCCCAACAGCGGGAGAGAAGGGAGGAACGAGGCACCATGGAACTGCAGCAGGGCTGGGGGAATGGGGATGGGGATTGGGATGGGAATGGAAAGGGAACAGGAATGGGAATGGGAATGGGGATGGAAATGGGAATGGGAATGGGAATGGGAATGGGGATGGGGATGGGAATGGGGATGGGGATGGGAATGTTTCCTTCCTCTTCTGCTCCTTCCATGAGCCATGCCCTTGTTCATGCCCTGCAAACCTCATTTTCTGGCAGCTCCTGGCACCTAAACACAAGGTCCCACACAGTGAAGCACTGCAGCCACCCCTCTGCAGTCCTGGCAGGGTCACTCCTCAGCAAAGCCATCCCTCAAAGCCTCCTCACTGCCCTGTCAGGGGCTGAKGGGGCCAYAAGGAYRTGGATCCACCCCAGMAATGGCTGCAGCYGGSAGGAAYRTCAGCACAGAGTCCCCWGTGCCACCAGRAGAGGGRACAGTGATCACCMCTCCAAGGAGCTGGCAGGAATGTCAGCACAGCCCCAGTGCCACCAGGARAGGKGACARTGATCAYCYCTCCAAGGAGCTGGCAGCTCAGCTGAGGCATCAGCAAACCCCGGGGTAAAACTTCACATTAAGTTTTCAAAGCCTAGCACTGGTTGATATCAATAAATCTGAATTAATGGGATAAAATCTGCTCAACCCAAGTGCCTTCATGCTGAATTCTGATTTAYACCACTACATGATCCTGGGGAACACAACAGCATTTTTCTGGAAATTGTGTGGGTTAGAGAAAAGAGCTGGACCGTGGCTTCTCCCTGCACGAGAAAAAAGGATTTAAAAATATTGGAGCATTACTAAAACAACATAATGAGAATGAGAAAGCTGCAAGCTACTTGTTCGCACTGAAACCGTCGGTGTTTAATTCTTGAAAGTATCGGTGTTAGCATCCTAACGATCAGAAAGCAATTTGTGTTCAGGGCAAGGACGGGTTTTGTTGCCTGGTTACCCTACTTCTCATTCCAACAGGCAAACTCATCTCCTCGTTACATAAGCAGCAGCGTTCCATCCACCCGGAGAAAAACACCAGGAAAACCTGCCTCCCTGAGAGGAGGGGCTCAGGAATACATTTCCATCCAGAACATGGGGGTTTTCACCATTTTTCTTTTGCTCACAGATCTGCTCCAGATGGCCTGAAAAGGCTCTAGATGCAAATGGTGCAGGGAAATATGCGGCAATAGAGAAGATTACGGAACCTCAGAACATTTCTCGGTCTCCTCTGCAAACATGAGGCAGATTAAAATGCAAAGCCTTGGGTGGATCCCGTCCCAAATACTCCCTGCACACCAGGAACAGCTCGGTTTCAGTTCCCTTGCTGCCTGTTAAGAAAAATGACACAACAAAACAGCGACAAACCCCAGCAGTGAGACAAAGTCATTAACAAACAARCCTTCTTGCTTTGTCTTTTCTGGTAGGCAAACCACTCGTTGCAAATTAAAYGGCTGCTTAATTAGCGCTACAGGAGTATTGTGCACAAAACGAGGTACAGAGATGGGGGTTTATCTGTGTCTGAAAGAATTAAAGGGAATTAAATGCACAAGAACTTGGAGGGAAGAGAGGAGCAAGGACCAAAGCAGAGTTGGGAGTGTGGAGTTGTCCGTGCCAGAGCTCAGAATGGCTCTGGATGAACAAAAACCTGGACTTGCAGTGCTGTTGGAGAACATTCCCTTCCCTTCTCAGCTCACTCCCAGCTTCAGCAGCACCTCTGCCAAACTCCTGACTTTGAAAAGGAGACAGGAGGTTAAACGACAGCAAGGAAGGTTGTTCTGGTRTGTCCAACACGGATGAAGGAGTAGYAGAAATACTTAAAGGAAAAGTTTTTTTTCTGTCAAGAAGGATCTTTGGGTTTTAATAACATGAAAGGGATGGAATTCTGCTGTACATTGTGACCACTACAGCCCTAACTCTGGAGATATTGCATATATAAATTGGAATCCCCATCAAGCATGAAGAATGGCATAAAACTCAAGGGGGTATGAGATGCCAATAGACACAGCTTTTCTCCAGTCTGAGAAGTTAATTTCCCATATCAGACACATTTTACTCAATTTAGCTACAAGTAAAATTAGCTAAAATAACATCAAAATKAGTTAAATTCCCCTAACTAATTTTAGGAATGATTACAAGTGATACCTGCAAAACACAAACACCATGTTTTTATATTCTAGTCTAGTCTAGTCTGTTCTTCCTTGAAGTTTACTTAATGACTTCCTGAGATCATTAATGAAATCTCCCAAATATCAATGAAATGCCACAGCAGTGTTTTATCACCCAGAGTCAAAGGCCAGCACATCTAGAGCAGATATTAGTTCATATTAAGATTGTAATATCTTCAACTATGCTGATTAAAAATCTGTTTACTGTTAATTAGGCAAAACCCATCCTTTCTAGACTAGAGAGRAGAGGTTGTTGTTTTGGGGTTTTTTGCCTTGAAATGTTCTGTGAGAGCAGCTGAAGTGCAAGTCGAGATGGAGGAAGGCTCAGAGCATCAGAAATCATTTAGGAACTGCTAAGGAAAARTTGTTAGCAAATCCTTATCTGGTTATTGCCTTTCTTGTTACCTACGCAGAACAATTCTCAGACAGCTTATGTCAGAGGATTAAATATATAACTGAATAGTTTTGCCCACTATTCTACAGGAAAGATATCCTAAATCAGACACTGAATTACCACAAGTGAAACCTGATTTTCCCTGGAATCCCCTCCCTACGTCAGCTCTCGCTTTGCTAATCTGGGCACTTCATTTAGATTTACTTTTAGATTTACTTTTAGATTTAATTTTAGATTTACTTTTCAGCACTCTCCAAGCTGCTCTGTGTCTATTGAGGGAAATTTTAATTGCATCTTTTACTTCACTGTGGCGTTATTGATGCAAATGGGATTTGTGCTGCCAGCGTCAGGAGCTGCCTCTCCCTGCAAAAGAAACCCAAAAGAACTTCAGCTTTTTGCTTTTCAGCAGATGAGCCCTCCACCAGCGATTTCCAATTTTACCCAGTTCTTCAAAGGTTAGATGAAGCTCAAGGGTGCCCAGATTTGCAACCATAAACAAAAGCTGCTGCACTATAAATCCGTGCTGCACTGGATCACTTTTATCAGAGGCTACCACGCCAGAATCCCACTTTGGGCTGACCTCTGCTTTATGGAGTGATTTTTGTTTTGTTTCTAGGAAGGCAGCCCAGCCATGGTGTCTGGCTGATCCTTTCACGTCTGGCTCCCCGGGATGAGCACCAAGCACAGCACAGTAAAGAGACCCATAATGAACATATCTGAGTATTTACTCTTCGTTCTTAATGTGTGTGTCAGATGGGAGGCAAACCCTCTCCAAAGGAGCAGTGCACAGGCTGTTCCAGCATTCTCTTGGAGGCCAATAATGGCACTTTCATCTTTCCTGAGCCAGAGGCAGTCTGATTTTAGCAAATGTTGCACYGAGCTAAAAGCCCAGTGCTGCTGCTGCTCTGATTTTCCTTGGATGGACATTCYGTGGCCACTSCTCRTTGCYATTMCCTCCATGTCTCAGTCAGCCTAGAMCTGTGCTTGAAGGATCACTCTCCATTTATTATTTTGGACATTCCTCACATTCATCAGCCAAAGATGAGCCAGCAGAATATTGCTGTGATGGATTGGGAAAGCCTGAGTCATGGCAGGATGCTGATGGATAGCTGTCACCATGGCACAGAGCATGCTGTCCAGGTGCCCTTTGGCTCGGGGCAAACACTGAAATAGCTGCAGTTTAGCCAGTGAAATAAAGAATAATAATTAAAAATGGTAGCTTGCTGGCAAGGTGAAACACAAGAATTATGTTATGGTCTCCAAAAGTTATTTGCAGATTTGATTGCAATGATCAGGTATGAAAGAACTTCTATTGAGTGCTGCCACATTCAGATTTTCACAGAGATTATCACCCCTTCACCCTGGGGTGTTTACCTGGCTGAGATTATATCGTAATAAAAATACATTATAATAGAAAGGTGAAGGTTATGTCAGCAYATCAGTGCTGGGAGAGGAAWGAGCTTTATCAGTGCAGGAAACTCKGAGCAATGATGGGAGTAAGGTYTCAGTGAGATAGAGAATRATCTYCAAACACTGCTACCAAACTAAACCATGGATTGCATTTGATGCATTATTGACAATCAAAATTTGTTCTGCTAAACCTTTTTGTCATCAAACASATCCCTCATTTCTCTGCTCTGTTTTCAGTAGCTCAGTCAGCAAGGCAGTAAAATCCATTCAAACCGAGGAAGGAAAAGCAAAATCCATTTAAAATCTCTGTTTATGGACCAGCCTGACCGAGCTGTGTCACACATGGGTTATTTTCCCTCTGTCCACGCTCCCACCACTCACAGCACACTCAAAACTGGGGGCTGAGAATTCTCCTGTGAGCTTCTGGTAGGGGAGGAAACGTGGAGGAGAAAATAACAAGGTTTGAAATAATCCTTTTGCTGGGATTCTTGCTGCACTCAAAGCAGGAGATTAAAATAATAATTTTTAAAAAGTGAATTGTAAGGAAGTTTTCTTTCCTTAGCAATGTGACTCATAGGTTTTGTTAGCTGTGGATTGATCGTACTGGYTGTCCAAGCACCTAAAAGAAAATGAAAATCACAGGCTGAGTATTTCAGAGGGATTATCCTAAGTGTTCCACCTTTTCTGTTCCTGGCAGTTTCTCCAACAGGCCACTGACAATCCCAGGCACAAATTAAATACATTAAGGCTTTTCCTTTTATTCTCCCAGGTAATTTCAGAATATCTCTGTAAAACATAAATATTTCCTCATAATTCAATTAAAAAAAAAAAAAAAAAAAAGAAAAACAAACCAAATACCTGACAATGAAAAGGTAAATAGTCTCACATGATAAAAATTAGTGAAAGACTTGGTAATTCCAGGATTTAAAACAGCTCAATGTGGATAACCTCAGAACATCTATTGTGCAACACAGGGCACAGCAAAAATTACAGAAAAACCTGAAAACAAGGCAAGAGCAAGAAATGACTTGCAGAAATACTTTGGGGTTTCGTTTGTTTTAATCAGACCTGTCAGAAAGGAACCCATATTGAGTGTAAACCAAACGAACAGATTTCAGTGATCCATCAACAGATGTCTCCGAGACAAACAGCACAACTCCTCYGGAATGTTTCTGGATGCAGCTGTGGAATTTTTTAAGTTTTGCTGAGCAGTCCTGAGCCCCACAGGGATGCGATCTGGGAATCTTTTTTGGAATTCTCTCCCTGCCCCTGCAATCCACAGCCCAAATGCACCCCTCAAACACGGAGAGAGGAATGTCCAGGTTGGTATTGATGTGTCTGCTCCGAAAGACAGGAACATCCCCTGCAGGGCTGGCTCACTGCCCAGGGTACCAGCAGGGCTTTGGAAGGGCAGTGGTTGTGGTTTAACTACGGAGGGATCATGGCTGGGGCTGAATCTCTCACTGGGCATGGCCCAAAAATATAAAATTGGCTCCTGATTTGCAATCTGATGATGAAGAGGAGGATAACGGAGTTGGGATTTCCCTTTGTGAAAGGGAAGACAAAAGATGCAAATGAATTTTGCACGGTTGCTATTCCATGGACATTCAGCATCCCAGACAGTTCTCTTTTCTCCAGTTTTCCTTTCTTCTCCAAGGAATTTCCAAATTAATGCATTTCTATTTTTAATTGGTCAGTATTCCACACAGTTTTCCTTTCTTCAGGTTCCCTTCTTCTCCAAGAAATTTCCAACTTAATGCATTTCCATTTTTAATTGATCAGGAAATGTAGCATTTCAGGCAGTCCCCCTTTCTCCAGATTTCCTTTCTTCTCCAAGAAATTTCCTGCTTAAATAATTTCCATTTTTAATCGATCAGGAAATGCAGCATTCCACACAGTCCTCCTTTCTCCAGACTCCTTTCTTCTCCAAGAAATTTCCTACTTAGAGCATTTCCATTTTTAATTGATCAGCATTYCACACAATCCTCCTTTCTCCAGATTTCCATGCCAACAATTTCTTTTGCATTTTTTTGCCAACAATTTCAATTGCATTTCCATTTTTCATTGATTGGGGAAATTTTGATAACGCGATCCATTACCTCAAATGCCTTAACTATAAAAACCTCCTACTGATCACCATAAAATAATAATTACTAAGATCAAATGCTGCAGAAATAGTTTTAAAAYTGTTTCTAAATTTTCTAGAAAAACAGAAATTCATATTTTGTTGTGGGAAATGCTTCTGCTGTGGCTCTCCTTTCCACTGCTCTGACACGATGTCACTGCAGACCAGCAGTGCYCAGGAAATAGCAGATAATTTCATCTCCTTTCATCATTTCAAAAGATGACTCAATGGATGTCAAGCAGTTTGAAAGGGAAAGAAAAGTTGATTTTTACTCCTRTTCTGCTGAATTTCTGCAGAGGTCAGAACAAGAAATGATGAATAATGGCACAGAGGGAGAGASAACACCCTGCCTGGTTTGCCTGAGGGTTCCCAACTCAGAATTTAAGTGTTTAACAAGTGTTTGACAGCGTTGCCACATCCCTAATTAGCTCTCAGGAATGAGTGAGATAAACCCAGATCTTTCATATCTTTCCTACCCAAGTATTTACATACTACCCCACGGCTTTCCCATGGCTATTTGTATCCAAAAGCCTTCAGTAATTAGCATTAATTAGACCCATCATAGCAGGAATATTCAATGATCTCTAAAAATTGGATTGTACAATTCTCTTTCTCAGTCTTCTTATGT
>NW_026623934.1:168400-172807 GCF_030028575.1 Malurus melanocephalus | reverse complement strand
TTATTTTTAAAATATAAAAATACAAATATATTTTATAGAAAAATAAATATATTATTTATATAAATAATTTAGAAAAATTTCTATATTGTATATAAATATAAATATATACAAATTTAAATATAAAATACACAACATTTCTGTCACTTTTAGTTCAGAGGAACAACTTTAATGAGCAGGGGTTTTGCTTTGAGGAACGCTGGTATTCAACCCAAAATCAATATATTTTGTATTAGCTTCGGTTTTCTGTGGTGACAGGTTCTGAATCTTACACAGCCACATCTATATTGCTGTCTTTATTTATTTAGATTTAAAAAAAAAAAAAAATGAAAAGTCTACTTTATTTTCCTCTTAGACTTCCCTAATGGAAATTAYACACCAGCCTTCAAAGAGATTGATAGAACACATCTGAGGGCTTTTCCCATTAACCCAAATTAGAGAAGGTATAAATGCTTTTCTGAGGATAAATATGCATGAAGAGGAAAATCAATTCTGTTTACCTTTCTCAATGGCAAACATTCAACACCGGTTAGGTGCAAGAGAATTTTTAAAAAAGCGAAAGAGGCAAAACATACGAACTGCTGGTTGTGTTTTACAGCTGAAAAAGAGGATTCTTCTCTCCTCAGAGGCTCAGCCACAGCCCAGCTCAAATGCTGAGTTCCTGGAACACAGCAAACAGAGAGAATTGTCTGGTCAGGGTGACCCCAGAGCACAGGAACACACGGCTCTAACGACAGCGATGCTCTGCAAKCAGAGGATGCTCAACCCAAAGTGTCCCTGGGCAGAACACGCTGCTCCCACCTTCCCACTCACCTGTCCTGTGCCCCTTTCCTCCTGGGGGAAGAAAAATGAATGTATTGGAGCTGAACAAAAAAAAAAACCATTCTCCATCATTCACCTCTGCAGTCACCGTGGAGCTTTTTAAGCTTTGTGTTTCCTAAAAGCAGCCAGCACACGTGGAAAGTGGCAGAGATKGTCTGTGACAAACTCAGGCCTCCAGTTTTTATTCCATGCTGCTGTTTCCTCTCAAAGAGGGCACCAAAAGAGCCTTTTTATCCAAGKTGTGTGTAGAAAAGAGCAGCCCACACCTACCTAAGAGTATTGTGTAGTAATTGTGTAGTAATATAACAGTATTTASTCCTTTAGTGGGACACAGCCAAGTTTAGAGCTGAAATTTTTGATCAGACCATTGATGGAACACAAGCAAGCCCCATGCCCTTGTAGGAAATTAAATCAAATCCTACACAGACATTTCTGATGTTCAAATAGACAATTGGAAGATGAAAGGCTGCACAAGGAATGAAGGAATGCAGTGAAGGAATCTGGGCTCCCAGGCTGTCAGGGGAGGACTGKCACCAGGGACAGAGGGATGCTCAGCAGATCCCATGGGAACAGCAGGTTACACACAGGTTTTACTGCATCTTGTAATTGAAATCATAAAAAACTCCCTGTTCCAATTACCAACTCATTACTTCCTGCTTCCTGCCTCTTTTCCAAAAGTATCCCATTGTCATGAAGACAGCCTTAGCTAGCGGGGTTTACACCTGGAAGCTTTTCTTAATACAGATGGATACTTCACTTTTCTTTTTCTTTCTTTTCTCTTTTTTTTTTTTTTTTTTTTTTTTTTTATTTTTTTTTTTTTTTTGGTTTTTTTTGTTTTGTTGTTGCTGTTGTTGTTTTTTCTTGGGTTTTTTTTTGCTAATAGCTCACAGACTAGAGCCCAGCTCTCCCAAAAAAAGCTGGCAAACCCTCCAGATGTAATCCCCAATCCAAGGGCTCCATTGACACTCACAGTTTTTGGAATATTTGCCAGCAGCAGTTCCACTCTGACTCTATGGCTCTGCCTGCACACGCCACGGGCCAGATTCCAACCACACTCCTGTGCAGGAGAAAACCTCCAATAATTGCCTGGGGGGAAAATATGGGTTGGAAATCAATGGRGGAAGTGCTCATCCACCCTGAGAATTCCTCCCTGGAGGGTGGGGAGACCCTGGCACAGGGTGCCCAGAGAGGCTGTGGCTGCCCCTGGATCCCTGGCAGTGCCCAAGGCCAGGCTGGACATTGGGGCTGGAGCAGCCTGGGACAGTGGGAGGTGTCCCTGCCATGGCAGGGGGGGAATGGATGAGCTTTGAGAACCTTTCCAACCCAAACCATTCTGGGATTCCAAATCCATCAGGGATTACTAAATTAGAGGGTGATGACATGAGTAAAGAAAGAAAGGAACAAAGAAAACACAACAACCTAGACTCAAAATTAAAAGTGTATAAATGTAACTGTGCTTAACTACCACACCCAGAGGAGAGGGGTTTTTTGGCTGAAATATGGAATCCTGATTCACAGCTGCTGGAGTTTGGTGTCTGCTGCACAGGGCCAGAGCAGCATCCCTACATGGGGAAGGTACCAGGGTGGGAGCTCTTCCCTGCCTTTCACATCTACAATTCATTGAATTGCTCACAATAACAGCAGATATTTCTACTGCACTGAATGTCTAATTCATCTGAAGAAAAATAAAACTGGGGATGATGCAGGAAATGGAACAGCAAGGTGGGATTTGCCCATATTGCTCAGCAGCATTTTTGAAATTGTAATTGATTTATTTCATATCATATCATATCATATCATATCATATCATATCATATCATATCATCACATATATTAATATATCTCATAAATATAATACATATCAATATATGATAATACCTATAAAAATAATAAAATCAATAATGATCAATATATCATATGTATCCATATATAAAATAAAAATATATAAACACAAATCATATATGTCTATGTATCAAACAATATCCATATCAAAATCAGAATGCAGGGCTTTATAAAATCTGCCCTCGCTGCAGGGCTGTGGCTGAAAATGCTCAGGCAAGTTCTGGGTTTGCCATGGGAAAAACAGCCCTTGGCACTCAGGGTGTGGAAGGAAAATAGAAAACAGAAATAATGTCCTTCCTTTTGTAGCTCCAGTGCTGCTCTTTCTGTGGGTATTTGTGTCACACCAAAGCCAGGCCTTTGGGTCTCATCTCCAGACAGACACTGAACACAAACATTTTCATTTTCACATTTCCAGGAGCAGCCCATCTCTGTCACAAGTGTGACTCCAACAAGTGACAAGCTCACCCCTTTGGGATGCACGGCTCAGGAATTTCATTCTCCTGAAGAAAGTTCAGAAAATCTTCCTCAGTGYGTGGCCCTTTCACTGCCCTCATGTGCAAATCCCATCCCTGTCCAATGCAAACTCAGTAATGTCACAAAATCCTCTGTGCAGGCCTGCTGGAGAAGCAGTGAACAGCTACAAAAAAAAAAAAAAAACAGAATAAACACAACTATGAAAAATCACCAACTCATCTGCAAGACTGTGCAGAGACATATCCAGAGAATTCAATGTTTGTATTTATTCAGCCAGACCTAAACCACTTGCTGCTGCTCTCACCCCAGTCGSTTTCTGTAAGAATTTCAGACCTTGTTTTGGAAGCTGCATTTATTAATTGGTCTCTCTTTAAAAACAACAATGACAGCTCTGCTGTTCCCACTGTTCAGCTCGTTCTGTGCATCCCATAGTTGCTTAAAATAATCAGAGCCTTGTTATTAGGCATGATAGCTAGTGGGGAAAAAACAAACAAATAAACAAACACCAAACCAAGAYGAGGACGTGAACTTTGGGAGAGCAGAAAATTCGCTGGGAAAATGTAAATTAAAGCAAAAAGGGAAGATGCAGCTGTCACAGAAAAGCCAAGTGAGATCTTCTGGAATTATTGAGAGAAATCAGTCAGTGTATCAGCTAGAATTCCCTAAGTGTGCTGGAATGGGATTTTTCAAACCTCTGAAACCTCACCACAGGCTCTTCAGCAAAATTAATTCCCTGAGAAAAAAAAGAAAAGCCTTTGCATGGCCTAATCCTTTAACAAACAAAGAGGATTGGGGGTAAGTGGAGAGTTTTCACAAAGAGCAATTTAACAATGAGGTCACCAAGCACAACTTTTGGGACTGATAGTGTTAAACACTTGCAGAACTGTTCAGCAAGAAAGGGTGAAATCCACTGAGTTTAGAAAGGGTGAAACCCACAGAGATTTGAAGGAATAAAACCCACTGAGTTTTCCAGTGCACTAAAATTCAGATTTKAGCAGGCTTCAAGGTTCTCATTCAGTGATGAGAAAATCAAATGCAYGATGTCAAGGAGTGCAAAGCTGTGCATAGTCAGGAAAAAAAATCCTTTGCTTATTCAATTACAGCTTTAAAATGAGCTGTTACCTCCCTGCTAATAAATGGAAAATATTCTGATGTCTCCCAAAGAACACAGGATTAACTGTGACTAATTCTGTGATTCTAATCAGAATGTGAGTAGCTTCAGTGGAAAGATACTGAAAATGTAAGAAAGTAATAGGGGTTAAGAATTAAAAA
>NW_026623934.1:166005-168118 GCF_030028575.1 Malurus melanocephalus | reverse complement strand
GAATAGCAATGGTGGGAGATGGGGAATTGGAGRGAGTCCTGCAATGAACGTGAGAAGCAGCTCTGCTCCAACCCAAAAGGAATCACTGTGGAAGCTGGAGTGAAAATGCATTTGTTTTTAATTAAATGGCTTAATTGAAGATGTGTCAGCTGCTGGCTGGGAAATAAAAGGATTCATCTGGTGAACAGGAGGGGACAGAGGATCTGCCAGGAGCTCACAGCTGTGGGCAGGGCAGCTGGAACACAACGGGGCATCAGAGTGGGGACAGCGGGCACAGATTCCAGCTCAGCCCTCAATCCCTCTGGCCAAAGGGGCACAAAGGGGCTCAGCAGGGCTGAGAGAGCCCCAGGGATGGCTTCTGTCCCTGGCCAGCTGCCCACAACCTGCAGTGTCCACAGTGTCCCCAGGGATGGCTTCTGTCCCACGCGAGCTGCTCTCACCCTTGGCTGGCTGTCCCAGTGATGCCGTATCATCCAGGCTAATCTGAAATAGAAGCCAGACAAAGTTAAGAGAATGAGAATAGGCAACTTTAATACAGCCTAACAGGCCTRTTGGTACATTCAGAACAAAGCCTCCTCCTGAGGCTGCACCCAAAATGGACCCCGAGTCACGAGATCTTCCCCTTTTATCAGTTCTGTCTCATGAACACATCGGCCCCAATTCTCCAATGGCACCTTCAGGTGATGACCTCACCCACCCCAAGCTGCTCCCCCCAATTCTCCATTGGTTACAGATTTTGGGGCTCTGAGGCAGAGAAGTGTTCTTGGATTTCAGGCCCAGAGAGGAATTGTTTTGTCTAAAGATGAGAGAACGGTAGTTTTTAGTGCTGTACTGGAGAAATACAAGAATACAGACACATGAAAATATAGAAACTAAAAATCCTAAGGCATCACCAGGACCTGCAGCACCCAGAGTGTCCCCAGGGATGGGTTCTGCCCTTTTCCAGCTGCTGTCACCCCTGGGTGGCTGTCCCAGCACCAGGGACAGTCCTGCTGTGCACGGCAATTCCATTTGGGTGTTGTCAGAGCCCTCCCCAGGCTCTGATGCTCCTCTGGAGGCTCACTCTGCAATCACCCCGTTCCTGCTGCCTCTGCCTGGATGATCCCAATGATGTTTTTGAGGCAATGATCCCAAAGGATGTTTTTCTATGATTTACACATTCTCAGTCTCCCTTTCAGTAGTGAAAARTGCCCCAGATGAAGCCAGGTTTGAAATCCCTCGTGCCTTTCCCTGGGGAAAAGCCCATTTTCAGCAGGCAGGGTKTCCTGGGAGCTGGAGCTGCCCTTGGTTCTGGCACTGTGGTTTTTTTCAGCCCAGCTTTTGGCTTCTGTGCATTCTGCTGTGTCTGGACAAGATGAAGCTCCTACAAATAGCAGCAACACCCRGAGGACACACCATGGGCATTTAGTCTCATTAATTACAATTACCAGGCAGCAAAAGCATTGTAGCAGCAACACTCAGAGGTCCTTTCCACTCTCTGATTCGGTGAGGGAATGAAAAACTGTGGTGATATGAAAAGAAACTTCCTTGGAGAATATTAAGTTATTTATTTTTCCCAYGTAAAAATCTGGAACAACACCGGAACATTTATTTTGTTTGCAAAAATGCCTGGCCACATGTCAAATTAGCCCTTGAGAGASAAGATTCTGATTTTTGCTCAGCCAAAACACCACCATCACCAGAGAACACAAGAAATCTTTCATTGTTTACCCTCTCTCAGGATAAGAAACAAACTGTGATATTTTTATGGCAAGATTCTCTCGTTAGAAGATTCCTACCTCGAACAGTTATGAAATAGATTCTGCTCTCTAAGGTCCTGTGAAGGAAAGTGGGAGAAGGCTCTAACTTGAAAAGCAGCACAAATTTCATCATTCCTCCTTCTGGAAACCAGTCAGAAAAGTGGGTTGTTTCTCCTTGAATTAGAATGTAAAGGGCAGAATTGAGAAACTGTGGCACATTTATCACTCCATATGCCAGTGTAAAAGAATGCCAGAGAGATCCGAGCGTTTTCAAAGATAAATGTGTCATGGAGTGTTTAGACTGAGCTAAACAAATATTTTCACCCTGTTTCGAATCAAAACACCTATGAGCACCGAAAGGTGTTTTTCTCCAT
>NW_026623934.1:161439-165907 GCF_030028575.1 Malurus melanocephalus | reverse complement strand
AAATTATTGGCCTGCATGACTCGACATTTTCTCCTGTTTTTATCAGTCTGTCCAGGCAGTCTCTTTTTTTTTTATGCCCTCAATATTTTCAAGCAGGGTTAAAATCCTCTTGAAAACCACTTCTAGTGTTTCAAAAAGACGGCTGTTTAGACATAGGTGACACAACTTTTTTTAGCATGGAAAGGGGAAATTTAATAGTGTCTGTTTACTGAACAGCTCTGACTCATCTTGTCCAAGCTGTCAGTGCTCTCGGTGAGCTGGAGGGAGGGAGAAGAAAAACAAAAATAAAACAGAATGTGCAGGAGAGAAAGAGAAAGCGAATGTGATCGTGTCGTTAGAAATTCCATTTTAAATTCTACACGGCAGGGAGCTGAATTAAAACCTTAAATCCCAGAGTTTGGGGTTCTACCTGCCCTGTTCAGGAGCAAAGCCATGTGCTGACATTCTGAGTGGTGCTTTGTGAGGGAATCAGGGGAAGGAAAGYAGCATGGTTTGCACAGGAAGCAAAATCCCCCTGCTGCATCTCCTCCCAGGCCTGTCTGCCAGCAGCACGGTCAAATTTCAAAACACAAATCCCAGCTCCCCAGATCATGCTCGCTTTGGTTTGGCTTGGAATTTTGGTCAAATTTGTTTATGTCTAGCAGGTAAAAATGTGCTTGATTCACCTGAAATACCTTGAAATCCAAAGCCATGATTTCCCCTCTACCTGCATCCTTCACAAAAATCAGTGTATCTGCCCAGGGACTGGGCTAACAGGGGTTTGTGATGTTTTCTTGCTGAAGGGTGGCTGGMCCCCTGCAGAACCTCACAGGGATTTGTCTCCCAGGAATTCTGTTAAACCTGAATTCCCCCAGAACTCTGTCAAACTCCTGCAAACACCCCGGCCCTGCAGGCAGCACCAGCTCAGCCTCCAGAGCTCATTTCTCACTGTCAATCCCACGGCTCCTCAGATGGAAGGGAGAACATCACTGCCATCCCATCCCATCCAGTTCATCGCCAAAAGCTGCCATTCAGCTTTCCTTTCGGCGCTGCAGATGGTGGATGGACGGGTAGGAGATTGTTTGGATCGCAGAACAGATGAGTGCTGAATATCCACCAGAAAGAAAATCTTCCATATTTCATCCCACATGATTCACTGACCCAGTGAAGCCAGGTGAGCAGCCCAGGTTCCAGGTAACAAAATTTGTAATTTCAGAAACACTCAGTCATTAAATAGGATTTCAATTTTAAAATCCCATCTTCCTTTTTTTTTTTTTTTTTTTTTTTTTTTTTCCAGCAGGATGCTTACTTTGAGCCACAAACAAATTATGGCTAATGAATTAATATCAGCAACCTAATTAAATAACACTCTAATCATTAAATGCTGTGATAGGGATCTCTGGAAAAGGCCATTCAGCCTGTATTTACTCTATTTATCCAGTCATTTTCAAAAACACTCTACAGGAACACTTTCTACTCTTATACATTTAAGAAATGCTGTAATTTAACACAACATCATTATTCCTGTCCTGGTCCTGAGCACAGGAAAATTGAAGTAGCAAAGCCTGTATTTCTGACTCATTGAATATTTGGCCTTGATATCTTAATATTTTATTAGGGCTAAATGGTGATCTCTGGTGCTCCCAAGCTGGTGCAAGCTYTGCAGCTGCAGTTGTGCAAGACCAAAGGATTCTGTGAAAGGAAATTCTCCAAAAGTGGGTTTTTATGGCTAAATGGTGATCTCTGGTGCTCCCAAGCTGGTGCAAGCTYTGCAGCTGCAGTTGTGCAAGACCAAAGGATTCTGTGAAAGGAAATTCTCCAAAAGTGGGTCTTGTGCTCTGCCAAGAGGGAGCAGCCCAGGGGAATGACTCCGAGGCTTTCTGTGGTAAATACCACTGCAAGTCAGCCCAAACAACATATTTTATTTAAAGCCTCTACTTAGGTTTTGGCCAGGCAGTAGTGTCCTTCAGGCTCTCTAAGAGACACCTACTCCATCCAGGGACAATCAGCCTGTTTTGAAGAGTGACCCTCTCCAAATGCAGATTTGTTCTCATCATTTTATTTGGGGAAAAAAAAGTTACTTTGCGGGTTAAGGCCTTGGCAAGACTTCTGCATGAATTCATTATAAAGTGATTTTCTTTGCTCACCAACTAAGGATCCCATAACTTTGCTAAAAGGTGTGGGCACCTCCCCAGTCCTGCTCCAGTGCTGGCAGTGGATATATGGGAACATTCTTATACTCACTTCTAGAAAGATAGAAATGCCAGTACTAACTAGCAAAAGTAAGAACTGGGCCCAAAAATCCAGRTTCCAGTTTGTTTGGAAGCACTGTTGGACACTTTTCCCAGCTTTCCTGCTGCTGCTCACCATCCCACTTGCAGAGGTGAGACACAGCCCCCAGAGAGGATCCCAAATTCTTCAAGGGTGTAAGAACTTTGGGGAGGGGACTGAGGGAATGCTGCCTCAGCAAGAGCCAGCCCTTACAAAACACTGATCCCACAAAGCTGCATTTCCTACAAAACACTGATCCCACAAAGCTGCATTTCCTCTCCATGATCTACACTCCCCAAAATGCTGCCATTAGAGCTGAGCAATCAGTGAGTACAGAGGTGATCAATGGATGAGGGAAGATCATTTTAATCTGCCTGACGTCGCTCCGTTACATCATCTTGAGAGTGGAATCATAAWGAGATTGCCAAACTGCTCTGTTGTAAATCCTGCTTTATTAACCRCACTGACTCCTTTATTCCTTCCCCTTGTGCATATATCCTCTCCTCCTCAGAATAATTTAGCTGTAGGAACAGAAAATCAGTACTGTAGGGCCGCTGGGAAAACCCCTGATCTTCAGCTCTCAAATCCCAAACAAAAGGTTTCCAGGTATTTTTGTAAACGCATGTTATAATTTATTTCCACATCTACTGTCACAATGAAGTAGCAGGTTCTGAAAACGTCCTGAAAAGGAGATTGATTATGAAATTAAAGACCCAATATCTTGTTAGACCCACTTAGATTTTCCCAGAGCACCATAAAGTTCTGTATTTCCCTCCTCCTTTTGATGAGTCACTGCTGGTGACACGGAGACGCTGTGCAGGCTCGGGGCCTTGATGAAGATTAAGGAGTGCCATGAAATGCAATTAGGGTAAATCTGGACCTGCCAATTTGTAATGACATTCAGAACACGCTGCACGTTCACAGCAGAGTCAGGAGCCAGCAGCAGAGGAACAGTCTGCCATTAACACGTGTCCAGCTCCTTTCCCTGGAGCAGCAGGCAGAGATTCTGGAGACAGCCTTCCTTTCTAATGTCAGCACTAATCAATTTATGCCCCAAAGCAAAAAAAATGGGAGCACCAGGCAGGCATTAGGGCTGTCTCTAAAAATACAGGGATATCTGGTTTGTGTGGCTGCTGAATCAGAGCCATCTCGCCAGCCCCATGGGAGGGGTTCTGGATAATCCAGTAACRGAGAGGAGTTTGAGCAGAAAGAGTTCTGGGAAGAGCTGGACGAACTCCTGTTTGCTGCTCATTAGATGTGAAAATGAACATGGGTGAGAGGTTTGGTACCACCCTACGGAATGCAGGGCCAGGCAGGCAGTCCACACAGCTCCACCCARAGATTTCCCATCAGTTGAACTTAAAAGTCTGGACTGAGATTTGTTTTGCTATTTGACAGCACCTCAATCTACTAACTCTTGGCATCCATCTCACCTAATTTTCCTTGGAAGGCAGAGCTGAAAAGCAGAACTGYTTAGAGTCAAAACAAGGTACCACTGCTGTTACTGCCACTTGTGCTTCCTGATGAAATTATCTCTGCCTCTTGGGAAAAACAAACCAGGAAAGTGCTGCAGGATTGTAAATGCTTCCAACCTTGCCTCTAGCACAGATCTGACATTCAGGCAGAACACAATTCCCTAGAACAGGTGAATCAACGGGAAAAAGCAATCAAAATCCAGGTTTGCCTGATATTTTTAACTGCAGAGAAATAACTAGCATTAATTATTAGCCCAGTACTCCATGTGTTTATTTACAGAATTTCCTCAGGAGCTCTGCACTTCACCTTGATTAAACTGTGACTTGTGTGTACAAGGGACCAAGCATTTAACAAAGTTCAGGATCCAAATATTCAATTGCATGCTGAATATTCTTCTCTCTGAGTGAAAATATTCAAAAAATATATGTGTGAGAGGAAAATATTCAGTGTCTGCACATGGGTTTATTCACTACTGCTGCAAGTTATATGTACAGAGTGCCTGTGGAATGAGGGATCTGTGCTGGGGATGGGCAAGAGGGGAGCAGGGGTGATGCCTAAAACAAGGCCCAGCTGAAACAGAGAACTGACAAAGTKAAGAGAATAAAGCAGACAAATTTAATCCAGGCCTGCTGGTACATTGAGGGCAGACAAAGCCTCCTCCTGAGGCTGCACCCAAAATGGACCCCGAGTCACGAGATCTTCCCCTTTTATCAGTTCTGTCTCATGAACACATCGGCCCCAA
>NW_026623934.1:158574-159679 GCF_030028575.1 Malurus melanocephalus | reverse complement strand
GGCATCACCTGGAGCTTGCAGCAAGGGTGCAAAATGCTGTTCCTGTTAAATTGGTGTTTAACAGTGCAGTGTGCTCCTCTCCAAACCCTCAGTTTTACACTCATATCTATCAGAAATTGTGTCTCTAATTGTTATCAACACCTCAGGATTCACTTTTAGCAGGTCCAGCCTTCATGGTTTTATTCCTGAGATTTTTAGAATGTCCAGAGTTCCAACTGAATTTCTGCAGCTCTGGCTTTTGTTTCCCACTGCTCATCAGCAGCTGAATATCACCTGCAGACCAAAATGTTTCCTCTTCCCTGCAGGTGTGTGCAGTGTAAGAGACAGGTGTGCAACCTGTATTATCTGAATTTGCAAACCTGCATAGGAATGCCCAAAACGAAATTCCTGCAGAAAACAAAAGTGCAAGTGACTTAAAGCATTTCTGTTTTCTCTTTTGCCTTCCCATCCTGTTCTGTCGGAAAAATAATGAAAGCATTGCACAATGGAAAGTACATTTACTCCAGCACACAAGACATTTCTAATGCTTTTACTGCCTGACGTATCAAATGAGATAAATGAAATACATGCCAAGCATCAGCAGACACAAAGCACGAGTGACAAACACCGAAAAAGGAGGATGGAAAAAGCACCCAGGCTTCAAGGATGTGATTGTGGATTTTCAGACAAAATAACTCAATGAATTAATTAAATCAACAACTCTGTTCATGCTATGAAGTTCTTACGTGCCAGTCCCTTTGCTGAATCCTGTACAAGGCAATGAGGCTTTGGCCAAACCTTTCAGTGCCACACCAGGCATTGAAATAAATGAAAACAAAGCACYGCTCATGGGTCAGGTCTGTTTACAACCAGAGGAGGAGAGCAGGGTCTCTAATGGAAGGGCATTTTATTGCAAGGCATTTCTGGGGTGATGATACAGCGAAGCAGAGTCATTGGCCCCACTGCCCTTCTTGTGTGGGGCAGAATAAAGCCTGGTGTTATGGACACGGCCCAGAATTCACTGACACCCAAATTAATACCATCCAAGCCAATGTTGTCATCAAAGTCATCCATGAAGTCAACGTCATCATTATCCAAGTCAGTGTTATCTGAGCTGTGGTCATCA
>NW_026623934.1:150156-157633 GCF_030028575.1 Malurus melanocephalus | reverse complement strand
GGTTTTGTGTTTAGGCTTTTCTTTCTTGGAAGGTTCTAGTGGGGACAGAGAAGGTTTTATATCTATGTAAGATGAATATAATAGCAGGAAGAATAACCAGAAAGTTATAATAACCAGCTCTCCAAATATTTTTAAAAGTAAATTATGGACTCTTACTGTTAATAATATAATAAGATTAAAGTACAAAAAAAATTGAAAAATTATTTTTTTTATTAGAAAATCTGATTTCATTTTCACATTCTAAGGACAAAACAAAAGAGAAAAGCAGAACTTTTGGATTAACCAACAAGAGACAGAAATTTTCCTTCTAATTTGAATACACAATGTTAAAGTTGCACTGCATTTTCTTAATCTTAACATGCAAGCTGAAGCTAATTGTTTTAAGACAGGGAGCACTAATTTTATTCTCAAAGTACTTAATTAGCTTAATCACAAATTTCATTAAAATGCAGATAATTGTCCAATTAGGAAAAGGTAATGAAAGTAAAATGGAGAGAGAGGAAAAGCTGCACTGCAACAAATAGTTACAGGTTTCATACTTACAGATTTCATACTTCTATTATCCAAGGTTTTCTACCCACATCAGTCACAAATGATAAGGAAAATCAAAAAAAATCTGTTTTAGCATTAAAATGTGTTATTCAGTTATTCAGCACCTGCAAACAGTCTTGTTATGGCCCTTATAAATGCTATACACAAGCAAATAATTTAACTGTCAAGACCACAGTAAAAGCTGGCAAGAACACTTTGCAAACAACGAGAATTTTTCTGTGTAACTCTTAGAAAACTATGCAAAGATTTAGGAAAAAAAACCCATTGGATTTTTATTGAGTGGAACAGATTTACAAATTTCTTTTCAAAAATAAAATTGAGTAATAAATTCTCTATACATTTGTTGGTAAACATCAGMGTCTTTGAAAGACCAAAACATAAATTGAACTGTAGATGAATTCAGATTTCTCTTCTCCTGGATTAAACAAGAAATCCTGGTTGCTGACCTGAGAGAGGAACAGTTTGTTACTCTCTGCCATCTCCACACATGCAGGGATTGCTTCCTGATTCTCTCTGGGGTTTGGTGCTGCTGGAGCAGTGCCAGCCCAGTTTGGAGCAGGGTTTGCAGGGTGCTGGGGCTGACTCAGACAGGCTGGAGAGGGGCACAGAGGGGCAGGATCATGGGGAGAAACAAATGAGGACGAGCAAATCACAAGATTTTTTCCTTCAATATGCAGAACTCTTCATCCAGTGCATCCCCCATCATTAAATTATAGCTTTATTTAGTTATAAACTTCAGCTTTTCCCCCCTGAAATGTGGATATATAATTTATATCATCTGCATGTGCCACACTGGAGATTTTCAAATGCTAGAAACCTTGTCTTCTCTCAGTTTCATACATTTATTTCTCATCTTAGACACATTGTACTGCTGAAATTGTTAATACAGACTTTCAGCACAAACTATAATTTAGCATCTGTGAATAGTACTGCAGCATTTMTACTAAACTTTAGAAACAGTATTAACAAAAAAAAAAACCCATTGCTCTCCATTTATCAGATATTAGTTGTTTTCCATTTATTTTTATTTGAAGTTCTGACTTCRTGCCCTTTCCACATAAGAGTCCCTATGCTGAAGAAACCTTTTGGTTCACCAGGTCCACTGATGTTGTTCCGCAATGATGCCCATGAGAAAAGATGGATTTTCCTCACATGTTCTGGTGCTCAGGACTGGCAAACAAACAGCACTGTTCAGGACAGCTGGCTGCTCACAAGCACTTGGAGTTTGTCTCTCATCAAGGAGTGGTTTCTCCTCCCAGCCATCAAAATGTGAGTATAAGAAGAAAATGAAGTGACCACCTTACTCCTCCYTTGGAATTTAAGGCTTAATCKCCAGCAAATAAATGAGAAGRGCGAGCCTGACTTAYCATGAAATAAAAAGGGACAACCAAYGACACAACCAATCATTTTCTAATCCTCCACAAGAACCCTCTTGCCAAGACCTCAGGATTCCAACCCGTGGCTCCTGCTGTAACCTCAGAGTCAGGCACGCTGCCACTGCCACCGCATCAGCTGCTTGGCAAACCCTGCAGTGAGCTCATTGCAATTCAGAAACCTGTGCCAAGAAACGGGCAAAGGCACCTTAATAAAGGGCATCCTCACTCCTGACACAGGCTGTGTGCTCCTATCACTCACAATGTATGGGCTGGCTCGGAATTCATCCTTTGGGTTTTTATCCTGTGGGGTTTTCTAAGGCTTCGGTATCATCTCTACACCATGGAAGCTCCTCCAGGCTCTCTGTGTTGCTATAGGAACAGATTATTTCACTTACGCTGCTCTTTTAAATGGTCAAATTGGGTAAATGCAGAAATCGTCAACTGCAAAACTGAGCTGATTACTCTTTTCAAGTCCCTTCTGAGCACACCAAATTTTAAGAGAAATGAATCAGCAAGACATTTGGCGACTGGAAGCAAAATTGGATCTGAAGACAACTTTAATGGGTATCTGAAAAAAAAATATCTTTAAATAAATTATGTAACATATTCTCTTAAATGAAAATTAAATTCTCTTTTATTTCTCTTGATATCTGCTCGCTACTCACTATATCATCATTTCTGGACTGTTTGTATAAATCCAGATTTATACAGTTTGTATAAATCTACATTTCCCACCCCTTCTTAGTGCCCTATATCTTTGATCACCCCTAATTTCCTGTTAAAATTTAACAAGGAAAGGAAATTTTGGGAGGAGAAGCATTTTAATTATTAAATCGTGCTGTAACAAGAGTTAAATGGACTGATCRCAAGGGAAAAGGCCAAATTATATTTCTGTTATAGTTTACAAAACAACTTCATACAGTCATCARATGTGATATCGTTCTTATCTAATAAAGACAGCATTGACACTTCATCTGAGGAGGGGAGGGAGAATTATGGTCATTCTATCATGGAATTCCACAGAAAACTTTACAATATGCAAGAAAATCAACTTTTGGGGGGTTTTTTTGGCCATATTTTTCRTGGATGAGATCCATGAAGTTGTGATTAAACAAAAAACCAGTAAGTAYGTGTTTCTATAACACACAGACATTGCCTTGGCTGTCCTCATACATTGGAATTGATTTCTATTATCAGTGGTATATATAGATAATACTGTGGTGTATTTTTGTCTAAAAGAATGTTGGACTAAAAGAATGTTTTTTGTAAAAGAATGCTGGAGTGTTTTTTCACAGTGCAAGAATTRTTAATATATTTAAGTCACTAGGAATCTTACATAAAATGGCTTTTTACCATCATTGCTGACAACCATCCTGAGTGAAGGAATGGGAAACCTCAGGAATATTCTGCCTGGATTTCGTATCTCAGCTTTCTGAAAGTGTCCACTGCAAGCAGAGTGAAATAATTAATTCAGAACAAGGAAAACACCAAAGAAGTGTTTTCATGCACAGAAAAGCACTGACCATTTCTTCTGCCTTTCCTTCTGCATTAACAAAGTGGTGGGGTTTTTTTAACTTTCTGCATTAGCAAAGTGTCCAGRGGAGATGGGGCCAGCAGATGGTGATGCTCCATCCCAGGGAATGGCAGATTCCCCACCCTGCATGGAGCCTCGGGGTGTCCTTGTGCAGCGCAGGAGGCCCTCGAGGCRAGTGGAGCAGCTCGAGGTGAACGTGGCCAAAATCCAGAAAATCCATATTTCAGGGTTAAATGTGAGAGAGGGAGCTCAGGCTGGGCTTGTTAGAGCTTGGAGAAAATGCACAGGAAAAATGTTGAGTGTAACATTCYGAAGGGGAAAGGGAAGTTTGTGATAAATTCTAGAGATGAAGGGTGGGTGATGGTACATTGAAGGAAGAACGGGGAAAAAAAATTTCAAGGAAAGTTCCAAAATAAAATACTGTAAGTCTGATGCAATGAGAACTATCCCAAGAAAAATCTGTACGTGAACAAACTCGGACATTTGATTGAATTAAAGATGGATATTTTTCCGTGAGTAAATTTGACACGAATATTGTTTCTATCTGTCTGAATCTCTAATCAGTTTTTGCTACCTGCAGAATACACAAAACTTGAATTTTTGATGCTCAACCAAAAAAAAAATCTGTGCCCGCATTTAAAATTCTGGTCATGCTGCAGATGCTCCAGTTCTTCTGGAACACTTTGACTAATTCRCCTTCCCTTCAGAAAAACACAAGTTCTTTCTTACACATTACTTTATTATTCTTCATCCTACAGCTGTATTAAGGATATGACTCACTAAATAATGAGCGGCTTCTCAATTTTAGTAATTTTCTAGCAGGTTARATTTTAACTGCATGTCCACAGGGCATGTCACAGGCAGAAAAGSTTTGCTTTGCACACCCAGAGGCAGTGTAAACACTCGAATTCTCMCCCTCTGCTCTCCAGCAGGTCTCATTATTGCAGGCACGATGAGTYCCTGGCTCCCTGGAACTGATGGGCTGCATCTGCCCAGATCAGACCTCGAGAAAAGCCACGCTGGGTGCCAGCAGAAATTTCTCCAATCCATTAACAGTCTTCTGCTGAACAAGACCCTAATACACTTTCCTCTATTTGTCCTGTGGGAAACATCTTTCGGTATTTTSAAGTTCTATTTTTCCCCAGTGCTCTCTGTAAGAGAAAAAATCATTTGCTCATGATTCATTTTTGTCTGAGAAGCTCTGCACATGTCACCATGTAAAAGAAAGCACTCAGTGCCAAGCTGTGAAGTATCCTGCCTTGCCAAAGTGCTTTTATTATTTGGTTGCTTGAGCTTTACTTTTTTTTTTTCAAAAATCAAAAATGAAATCTTTGCTTTCAAATCCAACCCAAAGATTGTCAGAAGGGTCAGTCTATTGCTATTAGGGAAGGAGACAGGGTTGGATTTTTTTAATAGTGCCCCGAATGTCAGTAGAAACACTTGACATTGATTCCTGCTCTGGAATGGAGGAGTCTTAAAGCAGTGAGATCTGAGCCAGCTTAATTGGCTTGGATTCTTTACAAATCTGGCTTAAAGTGGGTGAACTACTCAGTCAATACAGTATTTTGGGAGGCTGTGCATTTTATTCTGAAAACATGAGTTTGAAGCGGTGACATTTCGATTCTCTCTGAAGACAGCAGAAAAATAGATCTGAGAATTAAACCTCCTACATGGCCAGAGACCAGCAACAGAATGCACCAAGTCACTGCTCTGGTTTATCCTCTGCTCCTGTCACTGAACTGCAGCATTCACCTTGAGAGACGACTCCTGTGCTGGCTTGAAATTATTCAGAATTACACTAATAATCTACATGTTTTATAGGAATATTCTTTCTTTGKATATCTCTAAACAGCAGGAATTAGTTGTGGACTGGGCAGGTTTAAACTTGGCCATCTGCCATGTGAAATGTGTTCCAGGCACTGCACAAACGAGCGGTGGCAGCTCCCTTTAATGATCTGTTCTACTTCTTAAACACCTGTAAAGGTGAAAGATGCCTTTTACTTAACTAACACAGAAATCWTTTTCTCCTTAGTAAGATGTAATTAAGTCTACTAAACCAACCTATAAAATTGTTAGCAGCCTGTTGAAATAAAAGCCTTAAAGCACTTGACCCTGTACAAGTTAAAATGGAAGAAGTATGGAGAAAGGAATCTAGCACTGACCAAATCTCTAAAAACTGCTGTCCAAAATTTAAAAATATCAGAATATAATGTTACATTTGGGGATACATTTGCTATGTAATCACTTGCACTGAAAAAAGGGTTAACAGTAACATCCTGTAGGCAGGGCTTAAAATGTGTTCAAGGATTCCAGCCCAGGTATACATAGAATAATTAGGACACCSATGTTAATGAAGGCAGATACACCTGAATTCTGGGGTGAAGGGCTGAACAGAGCTGTACATCCTTTCCCTACCACAGGAGCACCTCAGTTTCCTCAAACACAGATCTAAATCCTTACATCATTAGAGCAGAGTGACCCTTCCAAGAACTGCTACTGTAAATCTGTTTATCCTTACAGAATCTGACCCACATCATTAGAACAGGCTGCTTCTAACAGGGAAGTCAAATACAGCATTTTTCTGTTAAGAAACATTTGTTATTCCCGTTTAATACGAAGATAAACAGCTAGTCCAGGAATCATCTGAATTTTCACTGTGTTTTAAGACACTGCTAATTAGACCCTAAGGAAGGCACTAAAAATACCCAGACATGCAGCTGACATCTCCCTGAGTCAACGTGAGAACCTTCTGTGCTAGCTGGGAGCAGTGACTAACACAACTGCTTCAGTGWGTGCTCTTCACCAACACTGGCACCTTCCACAACACTGTTTCCCTAAATCAGATGGAGAACTTAGGTGAGAAGAGGGGTTTTTTTTTCTTCTGCTGAAGGCAAATAATTATTAAGTTATTCAGGAATTCAATGAACAGAGCAAACAGACAAAATTTAATATATTCAGAAAGCAGTGGATTCAGGTTGCTGGGAAAAACAATTCCTGATCGTTATTCTAAGTCCATCAACTGTAAATGATATTTGAAGAAAAAGCTTTTTAGTGTTTCCAGACTTCTGGGAAAAGTCTGTGGTTTTGCTCTGACAAAACAGCAAATGAAAGAAGTAATAGYGCAAGGAGCAAATAAATAATAACCCCAGAAAATGTCATTAACACTGCTGTGAGGTCAGAAACCATGGAACTTTGTGCTCTGTGCATAATACAACCCTTCAATATTATTGTTGCTTCAGATTAAACTGAAATATTATCTCAAGACTTCTAAGGTTTTAGATTCATGAGAATGGGATGATGCTGCTTTCCCCATTTATTCTGACACACAAATGCAGGGGATCAGAAGAACATCCCCAGTGACTGATCAAAATTCAGCATTCAAATATGTAGYTGGAATAAAAGGATACATGAGAAAAATAATTAATTGCAAGTTACTGGGCAAAATTAATTAAAGCAAGGTCCCACTCCAGCTGAAAGGTGCCTAATAATCTTGTCAAAAATTTGTTTCTAAATCTATTATTTAGCTAACAAGAGTATTCTAAAAGCAGAGCAAACATGAATAGGTAATGTAAACTAAATGTAGGACACAAGAGMCTAAGAATACAGTCTGTATTTGTCTATCTAACAACCCTGAATTTAAGTAAATATGATTTATGTTACAGAAAATGTCAGAAAGAGTGCAATATGTGCATCTGAATAGACCAGGGTGATTTGCCTCTTCATCTTTCACAGTTTTCCTAATCCCAGATTCTCTGATGACAAGCAGCAGTACAGTTTCCTACAAATCTTAAACTTGAGTGCAATAGAGCAYCACACAAGTGGTTCTCAAATGCAAGTTATCCAATTCAAAACTTGTGGCTTTAGAGCTCAGAAAAAAAATATTAACCAGCTTCAAGCTCCTTTAATAATCTTTTATTTTAGTTTGAAATTAATTGCTGAACCTCAGTTGGCTTTTTTTCTTTTTTTTTTTTTTTTTTTTTTTTTTTTTTTTTTTTTTTTTTTTTTTTTTTTTACT
>NW_026623934.1:148944-150096 GCF_030028575.1 Malurus melanocephalus | reverse complement strand
CTCCATCTCTGCAGTAGCTCAGTGCAGTTTGAACTGAATAATAAGAGCCCTTCAATTGAGAGAAAATCCAGCAATCAGAAATTACTTTCCTCGGGTTTAGTGCTTAAAAAGAATATATTTTGTGTTGCTTCCTCCACAGCTGCACACTTGCATTAAAGCAGGTTAACCTGAAAGAAAACTGGGCAGTGATTTAYCCTCCCTAGCTATACACAAGGGATGTCAGGCCAGATTTCAGATTTTTTGTAGGTGTATTTATCTCCCAAGGAATCCCTGCTCCCTCCTGCTCCTCTCCTGCCTAGTCTGAGAGAATTCTAAATCTGTGAAACAATTCTCCTTTTACTGTTTCCTGGGGGAAGTTGGTAGGTCTGTAATAAATCATTTATCCTGAAATGCATTCAGCTCTTCCTTTTTTAATTTCAATTCAGCATTGCTAAATCTCCTAACCACCTACCTGAATTAAAATTATATCCCTCCATACCATTTGATACCACTTCCATCATAAAACACTAATGAGATTTTGTGAAACAACCTGATTTTAAAACATTGTGCCAGATAATTGAACATTTCCACCTAGAGTATCTCAAAGATATGGGATAAATTCTCCAAGGCAAGATTCCTAAGGAATTCTCCTTTTTCCTGTAATAAAAAGGTTTCTCCAGATTTAACTATCTATGATTACTTTGGACATTTAAAATGTATTATTATGGATCTCTGCTATTAATTTCTTCTTTAAGCACCTATGTGCAAGACTGATTCCATCAGCTTATCAYAAATTCTTCAGAGAAACTTCACAGTAAGGTCCTGCTTTGTTTTGGAATCTAAAGCAGACTCAAAATCCAAAGAATATTTTACACAAAACAKATGTATAAACAGAGACAGACAGCAAAGTGGTTATTGAGAGTCTCAGAGTGCTAACAAGGCCAAGAACATCGAATAATTTCCCCTCTGGCAACAACAAACCTTACACTCTATAAAACCCCAACTGCTTTATTTGCCACACTGGGATGTTCACTGGTCTGCATGTAGAAGCCACTGTTTCACATMAATATGTTTGAAAGGCAAATAAATTCCAATAATTAATAGAATTGTGATACTTTTTAGAAATAGCAACAGTCTGATTGAATTTTGAAATTTCAGTTTCAACACTGAAGT
>NW_026623934.1:141283-148522 GCF_030028575.1 Malurus melanocephalus | reverse complement strand
CAGGGAGGTGTCCTTGAGTTTGGGGCTGCAGAGGAATTGTTTTGTGTAAAAATGGGAGAGCAGGAGCTCAGCACTGTCTGTGGAGTCTGRAGTTAAACACTGAACAATCACAGGRRYACAGAGACATGGGAATGGAGAAGCTGAAATCCTGAGGGATCACTAGGCACAGATCCTGATTCACCTGGATGAAACAGACTCCTGGGCCAGGGAGAGGCGTTCCCACAGCATCAGACTCCAGATCTTTATAAAACTATGGAGCCATCCTGGGCTCACTTTTGTCCCCTGMAGAGCTGCACTTGTCACCAGCTACCAGGTCAGCTGAGACCCYCTATCTGCTCCCCTCACACCTGGCAGCTCAGCTGCCACCTCTGACCCAGCCCATCCTCACCAGTTTGCCCACAAGGACGCTGTGGCAGCCCAAGGGAATTTATCCATTTTTGACATACAAGAAATACACGAAGCATTTATGAATGGCTCTTTATAAGCCAAATTAATGATGAGATTAATGGAATTTGTAACAATTAGAGTCAGCTAGCTCCACCCCCCTCAAGCCAAGCAAAAGTTAAACTATATTCTTACATAATTATAGTAACTATGGATCATATAAGGTATCGTATAAGATACACAAACAAGGCAGCTTGCTATGCTGTGGCAAAATATGCTCATCACCRGAATTTTTGCAACATTTTGAACCTCTAAATGAAAGCAAAGGGAATCTTTTTCAACAGAAGTTAAAATTCAATGATTTCTTCTTTGCATTTTTCCAATTATGAGTGCACTGAATTTTGGAGATGTTTGTTGGATGCAGTGTCTTGAAGATTTCATAACTGCAAAAGAGACCAAAAGAAAAATATTCACCACAACAAAAGAATTTGTTTATAACTGTTGCTCTGCAGTGTATTCAAATCCTCTGAGATCCTTCCAAAAAAGGAAAGCAAAGCCTTGTGGAATTAAATGCAGAATAGGAAAGTAAATATAACCACAGCTCAGGTGAGCTGCACRTGTGGACTGCAGGCATTTCAAACAGAACTACCTGGGCACTTCAAGGAGCAGTATTTATGGTGAAAGAAATGAAACATAAACCCCACAGGACTGATTAGCTATGTGAAAATGGCCTTTCAAATATTTTTCATTTCCATTACAGATAACAAAGTTCATGTGAAATGCAGATAAGAGTGGTCATTTCTAAATTATTACAAAATGCCAAAAAATGCATATTCTCATTTTTCATGAGCATGATGCATCATTGCCCTGATGTTACAAACTATACTCAATATTAAAAGCTCCAATTTTCACAGAATATGAATTCCATTGATTGTATCTCCCACTATAACAATTTCAAATAAATCAGCTTAAGTAATGGAAGAGCAGCTAGGATTCCACTGATAACAATGTTATACAAGTGAATATTTTTATAAATGAGGGACTAGAATGACAATTTGCCCTTTCATTTAAGGAATGAGACTGTTTATATCAACACGGAGTCTCCAGTTGGGCTGGAACCTAGAAAGGATAAAGAATATAAATTAAGACTTTTTGAGGGACAAATAATTCCTCCTGATTAAGGTCAACCTCTTCATGAAAATGAAAGAAGGTTTTTAAAATGACATTCTGACAAAATGCTCACCAATTGTGAGTCAGTCATTTTCTAGGTCAAYACCTTCACTCATCTTTATCCCATTTTGCAATCCTGTCACCTTGCTGTCCTCCCTCCCTTACTTCAGGACATGAAGGGCCTTGCCCAGCCTGGCCAGGTAAAGGGAAGCAGCAGAACAAGCCCCTTGTTTAGTAGCAGAACYGCAGAAATGACTGCAGGAGATAAACTCTTTGTGCTTTCGCACAGCCCACACAAGCATTAGCTTAAAATATCACTGTAATGTATTTTTCAGTGTCACTTGCTGTTTATTCTGCCTAATGATCCTTTTCATTCTTTCTTGTGTGTGCRCAGAATTTCAATAGCGCTTTAGTAACTCATCGTGATGGGAACATGCAGTTTGGTGGCCATAATTATTAGGCTAATAAATAATGTCCTGTATTGAAGCTCTAACTGCCTTCCTTGTGATTTAAATATATTAGCATAGCAGTAATAACATGGGCAGTTAAATGTACTTTAATTCAGACACTTGAATTCGAGCTGWTGTCCAATGAAGTTCCTCCAACACACAAATTGTACAAGCTAACTACAAGTTCTCACTTTCATGAATTAGTATGCAGTCAATGTGGCCAAGCTGTAATTAAGAGCTGATCAAACACACAGAAATACCCCAAACCTGCAGAAATACCCCAAACCTGCAGAAYCCAYRGTGAGCATGCAGGAACTCACACCATCACACCCTCACCYTAAAACCCCTAACATGACWTATCACCATCTACACATATTRTAGGAACAAACAAACATTATGGTTAACCACCAGTTACATTTAGAAATACCTGCAAAATTGATTTTTTTTAAAAAAAAAGGGTCACAGCCAGTGCCCTTGAAACCATTAACATTACTGAAATGATTTCTTTCTGAAGTCACCTTCAGATGGTGTTTCATCACCTGCCTCCCAGAGCCATTGGCCAGCTGCCATCTGGTGTGGCTCTAGGATAATGCYGCTGGGAATGCAGCTGGAGTTCTGTTACCATTCCAGAGCCAGGGCTGTGAATAATTCAGGAGTACAGAGCTGAAATAGAAAGTATTGAACTGGGGATAACCTACGGCTTCTATTTGTTCCATCTAACAATGGAGCAAGGGAACACCCTCATTTGTTGCTGTTTGATGTCTCCATAGAGAGGGAAAAAAAAACCCATAAAATGTGCTTTTTTCTTATCTCCTATCCAAATACATGAAATAAAGTGTAACATCCCTAAAAGCTTGAAGGTGGCATACTGGTTTAAAGCATTCAAGAAGAAGAATGGTAGTGCTTTTGATCACTTCTGCAAAACAGGGGCTTCCAGCTCCCAGGGGGTTTCAGCTGATCCCATAGAGAGAAGTCAGTTTTCCTGAGCTCAAAAGTTGCTGGGGCAAAATCAATCTCCCTGGCCCTGGGTGCAGCAGCCTACAGAGCACCACCTGCAAGGACACTGCACGATTTTYGTCTCCCAGTGCTTCACTGCATCCCACAGAGGGACGTGGTGCTGTGTAAAAATACATTCTCTCACACATTGCCAGTCTGTCACAGAAATCCCTTCCTGATTAGAACAAGCAAGCAGACAGGAGCAAGGCAAGAAGAAAACATGCAAATTTCAGTATTTAACCAACTTTCATGCTCATTTTTATTTCAATTATCTCGATTATTATTCTTGCCTAGCAAAAGTCCATTTGTTGATTGATACTAACTGCTCCTGCTAGTCATCTGTCAGCAAGAGAAGGACGAGCCTTTGYGAGGTGATGGCTGAGCTGGTTTCGGTAACAGGTCTGGAAGAGACAGCTGGAAATATCCAGCTACTTCTATGTCCTTGTTGGAAAATAATCCCTTGGACACTGATGAGTCACGGGGTCACAAATAAGCTTGTGGGGATGAGGGGGAAAGCTGTACTGACAAAATGTAACCAAGAGTGCATATCCCCTAACACTCCCAAGTGGCTGCACACTACCACTTCTTCAAAGCTGAGAAAAAGGGTTGTGTGTCACCCCTCACCCCTGGGGTTTGTTTAAAATGAGTATTTTCGAATCCAGAGGAGGATCTCCAGGAGGTAATTCAGATCYGGTACAGAAACAGAGGACACCTGGTGGTGTTTAGTTGTTAGCATATAAAAACCAGCAATCCAGTTCAGATGTGTGTGCAGCTGCACCAGCAACAATCAACAGAACTCAYGCTTTAAATAAATAAAAGATGGAGTGATGGAGAATTTAAAATAGTGCAATCACAGAAGCACACAGAAATYTCAAACAAACAACATGCGTTTCTGATTCCAGATGCTGCCACTACTTTATGAAAATGAATTTTTTTACTTACAACAGTTACAGGCAAGAAGTAGCAAGTCTACAATCATAGGAGTCTGCCACCTCCACCAGACACATGCTATGGAAAAGTAGGACAGATTCCTCACTACTGAAAAACTGAAGGGCACAAAGATGTCAGTTTTGTTGGAGAAAGATCAATGGAGGCAAGAGGAGAGGAAGAACCAGTTGAGCAGACTCTGGGGCAACAGAACCACCATGAGTTCCTAAAACCACAGCATTTTTGGCACAGCAGAGAAGAACCACTGGTCCACACAGAAGAGAGCTGAGCCCAGCTCCAGCCTGCCACAGCAACCCATGGACTGACGGACAGTGAGCATTCACATTTCCACATTAAGTTAGTGAAATTGTTATTTGAAGGTGCTGTTATTAAGAAAACTCCGTGGAACTTTCTATAGTGCACTAGATAGAGTGAGCTGCAAATATCTCTTGGAATTCAGACACCAGACAGAGTCAACCTCTGTGAGACTCCTTCACTATAAGGACCTGGAGAGCACAGGGGTAGTGAAGCAGGAAAAAAATCTACCCATGCAGTTGGGTGGGGGCTATTTAAAGTATGCATTCTATCACAGAAAAATGAAATAAAGCTCAAGGTCACACTCCTGTCATGCTTTTTCATTTAAATATRTTGCAGTAAGTATTAGAATTTACCAGGCTGCAAAGGAATGAATAAAAGCAAAAGACTGYGCAACATGCAGGATATTGTACCCTTCCTTACACATCTTTAATGCATGGACTCAATCCCAGCCAAGATTTTAAGTGTGAAAATTTTGTTATAAAACCCCAAAACAAGTACTTCTCTCTTTTGAGCCAGCACTGTCAACAGAAGAAGAAATCTTCTCATCTCTTCAGCTCGTACCAACACAAACGTGTGGTAAAGCACAGCGGTGACCTGGTTAAAACCAGACTGGTTTGAAAAGCCCCAACAACCCCCGACAGTTGGTTTGAACCCACATCAATTCCCCAATCTGTTCGGATCTGCAGCCACGCAAACACCTACACTGATAGGAGCTCTTAGAAGAAAACTGCTCCCTTCAGCAGCCGCGCTGGCTGAGAGTGAGAATCCAACTGAAGACCTTCTGGTGTTTGCAGGCTTTCTCACCGAAGTTAGCAAAGCAGAACTTCCACTGAAAAACAGATTAGAGGCCAAGTTCAGAATCAGTATGAGGTGTTAGATAGCTTTACRTAAACTTTCAGAGGAGCTCTCAATTTTGTCCCAGGTGACAAGCTAATAGCCTCAACACTGACTGTGCTACTGGAAACAAAACCAATTCAAAAGCCAGTAGCAGATGCAAGAAAAAACTTTAGATTTAGCCTAAAATATGTAAAAGTAAGCTGAGAAAAAATAACAAACAACAAAGTTGTAGGAAAATTGAAAACAAGGCATTTAAGTTATATGAACAAAATCCACCTTGGAAGCCTCAAGGAGAGGATTTGAGCTGGCAAGATAGAGGTTGAGATGGACTACTCTGGAATAGTTGAAGAACCTTTCCCCAGATTCTCTCTAATGCAGTTTTCCAAGGAAAAATGCCCCAGATATCATACCCTCTAGGGAGTTTGCTTTGTTACCTTTATTTTTAATGTCAGCCAGCAGTATAACCCTTCTGAAAGGTTATCAGTCTGTTATTTTTTAAACACGTTGCTCCTTTTTTCCACTTTTTTGTTAGAACAAGCACATTCTAGGTCCATACCATAAGATATATAAAGACCTTCAGCTTCTGTTTCAATTTAGTGGAATTAGACTTCTTTACAGCAAGTAAAGAAAGTGAATAGAAAACAAAGTTAATCAGTAAGACAGTGTAGGTATTTGAAAGATTTTACACTAAGCTAAGTCATGACAAAAAGAACCAGCTGAGCAATATCAGTTACTTAGAGCACCAAAATGTTTCTTTGTGTACTTGCATAACTTGTGCTTTAGAATTAGATCATTCTCTCAAAAGTAATCAAAATMTTTTGCTTACCTAAGCAGCAGGAAAGAATTTTAAATGTGCACAACAAACCTACTGTTTTTTTTATACTGTGTGCCATGAAGTATTTAAATAATAATTATTGATTGCAGTTAATATATATTGATGTAGCATTTAATATCAATGTGTTATTAATACCTTTAATAACTAAAATACTTATACTAAGGAAAGAACAAAGTTCATGATCTGATTTATGAGTAGTGAAATCAGTTCAGAGACATTATTGGGCACTGAATCACAACSCTAGGGGAGAACAAAAGTCTCCAAACTCCAGCCATAATTGGACTTTTGGGACCTTATTAATTCAGAGTAATAAAAATTCATTAGTTATAATGTGATTCTTTCTAATATAAACACATTCCTCTTAGCATGCTATGGTTTCTCCTCTGAAAGTGGATATTTAGAAGGGAGATTTCAGAATGTTTTGCCTGAGCCATATGATGTAGACAAGCTCAGAAGAGTAGAGGTGTGGTGCAGTTTTTGCAGTTTTATGATGGAACATGCCTCACATCATTGAAGTTTTCCATTTTTTGCCAATACAAGGATTGTTCTCTGGTTTCAGGTGTTCTCTCCCAAAATTCTCCATGTCCAGGGTCACACACAGGCTGATTTATCCTGTTTATCTGTTGCTACARTCTGATGGTGACTTAGCTGTGTATATCAAACTTCCCTGTATGTAAGAGGGTTACAGACTATTTCATGTTTGTTTTAAGCAGATATTATGAGCCCAGTGGAGTCTAAAGATCTAATTATATTTGGAATTTAGTGCAGGCATAAATTTATTTCAGACTGATGGCCTTTCCTCAGACTCCAGGTAGGGAATTTTGAAAACTATAAGCCACAGGAAGACAAAACGGGATTTTTGGCAAGTGTAAAATCCTGAGGGAACAAGACACGCTTCAATTTCATGAGGCACATTTATACATCTAGTGCTCTCRCAGAGCTCAGACAGGTTTATTATGTAGGACTTGAACACTCAAACGCAGCCAGGCTCAGCACGAGGAGAGCGTGAGACAACCCTGAGCACAGCCACGATGATTAAACGCCGTGGGTTTGTGTTTGTGCTCCCCGGGGGATGTGCGAAGAGCTGTAACGCCGGCAACAAGTCCTGAGGAAAGCCTCGGAAYAGGATAAAATATGAAATTTTTTCAAAAATAAATAAATAAAGACGAGGAAAAACAATCAAAGAAGGGGAGTAGAATTGTGATGACCTAAAAACATTAAAGTGAAATGGCGGTGGGATGGGAGACTAAAGGTTAGAGCGGTTTGCTGAAGGTCTCCGTGCTGTGCTGAGGCTGCCGGGTTTGGTGGGACAGCACAGCCGGG
>NW_026623934.1:114734-140297 GCF_030028575.1 Malurus melanocephalus | reverse complement strand
CAGCCCCGCGGTGCCGCCGAGCCCGCCATGCCCAGGCCGGGCTGCAGGGGGCGCAGCGCGGCACCGCCCCTCCTCGGGCCGCGGCCTCTGCTGGCGCCGGCGGTGGGCGGGAGCGGCCGGGCCGGGCCGGGCGGGCCCGGAGCCGGGGCCATGGCGCTGCCTGCGCTGTCCAGCTCGGCCGTGAATTTCCGGCGGGTCCTGGCGCACTTCCCGCAGGATCTCAGCCTGGCCTTCGCCTACGGCTCCGGGGTGTTCCGGCAGGCAGGGGCCTCGGCCGAGCACGGCGAGGTGAGCGCTCGGGCCCCGCGGCGTTCCGGGTGCCGGAGCCGCCTCCGGCCCTGCGGTGTGTGAACGGCGAGGGGCGAAGATTGCAAACCCTGAGGGAATAGCGGCGGGGCGGGTGTCCGGTCCGGGCCCAGGGGCTGCCCGGGGTGGTCCCGGCAGTGGGGTTGTCRTTGTGGGGGGCTCGGGGTCCCCTTTCAGCCCAGTGTGCTCAGACTGTCACATAATTTGCCACTGCTTTTAAAGAGTCATTTACAGCTTGTCCGATCTGCTGTGCACCTTATGAGATAAATTTAAACTATACTGCTGCACTGAAATGGCAGTCGGTGGGCTTCCTTATCATCCGAGGGTCAAGAGCTTGGGAATAATGTTTATTTTTATTGTTTCGTGTGTGTGCTTATGTGTTCAATATTTTAAAATTATCAGTACACAGTATTGCTTATTATGGCTTGACTACTAAGCACTCACCCCAAATATGACTTTAAACGTGTCACATTTCTGGAAAAACAGGATAGTAAGAATTCCAGAGCTCTAACAGTATTTCATCCTCACACAAAAGAATGGGAAGAGAACATAGCAGATTATATTCTTAGTARTATGAATAGGTTAGTTAAGATGCTGCCCACGATTAATAAGCCACAGAGAGCAGTCCTGGGGAATTTGAAGCARCACCACTTCAAATAGCAGTTTTTTGTAGGTACAAGTTGTGAACTCTCAGCCTTTCTGWGTGCAGGCAATGCGTGYGTGGGCTGGTYTSTGAAGAAGAGAAACACTGCATGCAYTGTAGGTTAGAATTCTGGAGTTTGGGTTGTTTTGTTGACAAAAGCATAGAAATACACTAGAAAGGAATATGCTAGAAACGCAGTTCCTTGCTGACAGCTCTAGCATGTGCTTTATCTACCCACATCCCTCCATTCATGGCCTTGCAAATTGCCAGAAGTGCTGTTTATTAGCACTGTGAGCTGTTCTGCTGAACTTGTGAAGTAGGGTGGTGGAGAATCTTACAGCTGCTCCCTGTTTTGGAGGGTTGAACTTCAGACATGACCAGGACAGGAAAATTTTGGACTGTCTGATAACCTGACAAAATCCTTACAATTTCATTAGAACCTTTAAACAGGATCTGACATTGATACTTATGTTTTGGGTTTTATTTTTATTTTTTCCTCATGAAAAAATGATTAGCTGGAAGTTTAATACTGTGTCTKCCTTAAATTATTATGGTAACATTGGCTCTTCTTGACATATAAATCCCAACACTGTTTCTGTTATCCTCAGAACAATGTGCTGGACTTCGTGTTTGCTGTTGATGATCCTGTGAACTGGCATACGACGAACTTGTTAAAGAACAGGAGTCATTATTCCTTCCTAAAATATTTTGGGCCTAAAAAGATAACTACCATACAAAAATATGGAGCAGGGATTTACTACAACACGTTAGTGCCATGCAATGGCAGGGTAAGTACAAAGTAGTCTGAGTGAATTAAGTCAAGTGTTTATGTCTGTGAAGTATTAAAATGATTAGCTTAAAGCAGAATTCAGGAAGCAAATATTGTAGGTTGTAATTKTAGATTAACTCGTGATATCTTCAGTATTTATGTCTCAAACTGCTTCACTAACAGCATTTTAATTAAAARGCAAACAGAGCAGCAGGTCTTGCACYTTAAAAGTGKGAGCAGTGTTTGAAACTTACAGCTRAAGCATTTCAGGACCTGGATTTATGTTCCTTAYCACTTGCTGTTTGCCAGTTTTGGTGGGGGTAAAGTTTTGGTGGTGCTTAATGTCAGCACTTGACCATGTAGTAACTGCAAAGAGGACTCTTGCTGTTTGTTCTATCTAAAATGCAAGTTCCAACACAAATTTGAATTGATATTTGTGTTTTTTAATGTCTGGCATCCTGACCTGTGAGGCTTGGATGTAATTAATATTCTGGTGAGTGGTCCTTGTCCAGCAAGTTCTGCACCTCTCTGTTTGGTAAGGAGGAGGGAGGGAAGCACTCTGTCAGTTCAGTCTTAGTGTTCTTGTCTCTATGAGATTTTGGGATTTAAATTTTATTTGTTTGATGGAAAAAGGAATTTAAGATTTCATCTGAAGGACCAGTGGGCTTTGCCAATTGTGTTCTTGGCTCTTTATGCCTTAGTCTCATGCTGTAATGACTCAGTCATGTCACAGTCTGTGGTCCTTTGTTATCCAGAAATTCTGGAGCTGGCTMCTTTGCTGTGTTGATAATCTTTGGAAATTCAGGTGGTGCAGATTGGTAACAAACTGTTTAAAGTCCCATCCTTTTTCCAGGTACATAAAATAAGCCACAATGTTTTTTTCCTAGCATCAAAGAGCAGAAGAAAAAGCTTCTTGATACACACCCCACTTCCCAATGAAAGTACACATAAAATGTTTGGGGGTTTTAATTTAGGTCTCTGACAAACTATTTCTTGAGTTTTTTCAGTGTCATAAAGGATAACRTAGATTATTCCAACTATTGTAATATTTGGCTGCTAACTTTATTGCMACTTTGATTCTAGAAAGGATCTTAGTGTTTCGTGCATTCCATTTTTTTCCCTGAAGAAGTTTGTATGTAAATAGGAGATTTTTCTTTCACCTTCTGTGTTAATTAAAACATAGAAGTGTTTTCCTATTATGCATCCAGTTTTGTATGGAGTATATGTTCCTTAGAACAATGACATTTATGGCAAGTGGTAAGTTTCATGTAGGGAAAATGCAGCAGGTATAGGTTTTTTCAAAAGCCTTTCTTTTGCTTTTTTTCCCAGACGATAAAATATGGAGTAATTAGCACTGATGCCCTGATTGAGGATTTGTTTCACTGGAAAACTCTTTATGTYGCTGGGCGCCTACAAAAGCCGGTAACTGCTCACTTTTCTCTCTGGAAATGCAGGAAATTACAAGGCTGGGAAAGAATCAGTTGGAGTTTGAACTTTATCTGTTAGGGATCTGTGCAGCAGTACTGCACAAATAATCTGCCCTGATTTAGGAGTGTAGCCCTAGAGGGATAATCTCTCAGAAAGGTGGTRAAATGTAGCTCTTAATGATGTTCTGTGTTATGTGGAAAGGACCCCTAAAGGTGAGTATATTAATAATAGTTTTCTGTCTGTAGTAAATCTTGAATAACTGGACTCTATTAATGYCAAGTCCCTTTAATGTTAAATGTATTATTTGCCTTTTATAGCAGATTATATGGGTGGCCAAAATTTAACACAGATAATATATGGATTCTTTAAAGATGAAAATTGCTTTGCTGGGTAGTTACTGTCTGGTTCACAATTGAGTGAACCATGGGTTCTGCACGTTGGTTTTTCTCCTCCATATTTGTGTCATAAAAATGAGGTCTTTGCTTTCCCCCTTGCACGTGACTCAATGTGCTTTCAGCAGATGGCAGCAGTGCTAAGGGAAAATTTGTTGCAGGGGRCAGAATTAGAGAAGAAATCTCTTCAGGTCTTGGAACAGATGTTAATTATGCTTTTAACTAAAAAATGTGGAGTGAAAGTTTGAAAAGATTGTTTCAGACTATTGGCTTTATCTCGAGAGACATATTACAGCATGATCCAGGTTAGAGCAGCTGTTACCTTTGTAAAGAATGGAACTTAATATATTGAGAAAGATAACTGAAGGAAGAATTCTGAATGTCACATCAGCTGTGAATAATGAATAGCAATTTTCAGTGTAACTGCATTTGCTGCTGCTTTGATTTGTGCCATGGTACAGTGAGTATAAGTTCTCTGTACTCCGAAAAAGGCTTCCTTAACTTTGGTGCTCTTTCAGATTTAGCCCAAGAATCAACACTAATTCTTGTTGCACCAGGGTGATAGCTATTGCACTGTGACTTCCTGGGAGATTTGGAGCTCTCTGAGCTGTTGACAATTTTGTTCATAAATGCTGTCAGTGTTTCAGGTGTTCAGATTGTGAAGCCTGGTGTATTATTTTCCTTTGGAAAAAACTGTTTTGTATTAGGGGGGATTTTGAGAAAAGGAGGAGGTTATTCCTTTTGTTTCACCAAGGCAAGGCTGGGGTCTTCCATGAGGAAGAATAGCATCTCTGCTGAGTTTAACATTTTATAAGGCTGTAACTGTGGTGTCCTTAACRTGTCCATAACTCACTGGTATTTCCATGTCAGTCCTAAGGTATGGCAATCACCTGTGTGACTGCTTGGGGTGCCACAGATTTTTCTGTTCTGACTTCCCTTAGATTTCCCTGTAACAGCAAGTTATGAACATATGTACAAGTGAATTGRTTGATGAGATTTTAAATATTGATTTATCCTCATGACCAGCCTGTCTTAATTATTGACTCTTTTTTTGAGCAAGTCTATTGTAAAATAGCAGAATGGTTTGAGTAAGAAGAGATCTTAAAGCTCATCTTGTTCCARCCTCCTGCCCTGAACACCTTCCACTGGACTGGGCTGCTCCAGTAAACTTCTGCCACAGTTTTCAAGGAAATATMATTTACTCTGGAGAGTTTTTGTCATTGTCTTTCATTGCAATGCTAAAAAATACAAAGTAATTTGCAGGARAAGTTAGGAGGAATTATGAAAGGTTTACTTGTACAGTGAACTCTTCATTTTAAAAATTAAAACCAAAGAAGGGTGTTCAGAAATCCCCCTTGGACCAATTCCAGACTATCATAAAGATCTGCTATTAGACAAACCTATGCTTTGGTCAGAATGATTGAAACAAGCAGCCTGTTGTATCCAATATCATATCAAAATGAGATATTACACCATTTTGTGCCTCCTAAAGATTTTTCCATAACTGAAAGGTATGTATTCAATACTGAATACAGTATCGATCAGCCATGACATTGCTTTACCAGTGTCCTTTCTACAAGGAGAACTGTCAATACAAGCAGATATGTCTGACTCTCCTACTTTCTTTACTGAATCTGGGTTTGGTTTTGTGCAATTTTCCCCCTCATTAGCAGGCTATTTACATTCCTAAAGAAAAATAGTTACTTGAAAGGGTGCCTTAGCTGTTTCAGGTTATATAGAGGAGGCGGGGGGATGGGTGAGGAAGAATTTCAAGTAATGCTGCAACTCATTTGTGTGTGAAGGGGGTTTTGGGGAGAGAAATCTGGGGGGATACCTTTGTTCATAATGGCTGGTGGGTTTGCATTTTAAGTATTGTAGAGTAGATAAATACTAAAAAGCTGCCTTTTATAAGCAAGGCAGTATTGCTTAAACAAAACACTTGGAAAAGCCAAACTCACACCAAGCAGGTATTCCCATGGGAGCTGTTTCTGGAATTGCAGTTATCCATCTCCTAAACCAGCCTGCCTTCATCTGCCTGATGTTCCATAACAGTGTGTTTCTGTCTTCAGTTCTTACGRAAGATCTGCTTTTTATTCCAGGATATTTCCATATCCTAGGTGATTGGGTTTTGTAATTGGTCTWGAACATTTTCAGTGTTTCCTGAAAAGAAACACTTCTTGTGGCACATAGAAGCACTCGGGTGATYTGATCGTTCTTCATGGATAAGTGAAGATCCACTTGAGTTCATATTCTTCTCATGCAAAGAGCAAAAATAAAGCCCTGCTTCTTCAAGGACAACTCCTGTCTGAGAAACTACTTKAAGCCTTTGATAGGGGAGTCCTCTATTAAAGTAAAAAGAATGAAGATGAATAAGAAAAGTTACCTCTGTCTGGTGTTCTGTTCTCTTCCAGTAAGACAGTAGTTTTTTTCTTATTGCACAATCACTTATGAAGTATCTCTGTTGATACATTCATATTTCCTGTTTTGATTAATCTTAGTTTATGAATATAAAAAGGTGACTAGCTCTTCAGAGACTAGCTGTCTGTTGCATATAGCGGTTCCAAACCTGTGTGTAAAWCATCATTTTCTACCAGACTCTTAATTCTTAAAAACGCCTTCCTCTCGGGTGTAAACAAAAGGGGATACTCTAGTACTTACTGTACCATATTAATGAAATCTGACCTTAAATTAATTTCTTATTTAATCCAGCATGAAAAATAAATAACATTTCTAGTTCCATCTTCAGTAGCACTTTCCTGAAGTCTTGCTTCCAATGGCTCTGCTTTTCCAGGTGAAAATCCTGGCCCARAATGAGAACAGCAAGCTTCAAGCTGCTCTTGTCAGCAACCTGAAGAGTGCAGTCACAGCAGCCTTCCTCATGCTGCCAGAGAGCTTCTCTGAAGAGGATCTTTACATGCAGATTGCAGGACTCTCCTACACTGGTGAGTGTGGGGTCTGGAGTGGCTGAGGAGAAAAGCTGTAGTTGGAGCTGTTGTACCACAGTTGGAAGTCTCATGTGTGATAAAACATTGCTTGGGCCTGCACTGCTGCATGCACCAAAAATTTGCTCTGAATGGTGGCTTACATAACAGCTCCAGAACACTAATTGTGCTTATTCACAGGAAATATGTGTAGGTACATCAGCAAAGCTGCTTATACCTGCTTAATTTATGAACAGCTAAGTGTGAGTGATTGCATGTGATGAAATAATGTGGGTTCTCTTCTGTTTGCATGAATTGTATTTTGGTGTAATGTTTCAAAACCTTGGGAAAAAAATTTTTCTTTCCACTCAGTGCAGTGTTGAGTCATCTGATAGTCTGACTCATACCTTGTCATGTCTTTTTGAGTATGCTGTGTTTAAGGTTCTTATTTAGTTAAGTTAAAGATCCAGATTATGATTCTTTGATACATTTAACACTCCTGATGGGTATTTGTTGAGTTCTTTTTTTTAATCCTTAGTGAGGAAATTTGTAGGGAAAAAAATGGAAGAAACTACGACAAATGGCTCTTCAATATAAGATGTAATTGTTACAGTTCAAATCAGCATTGCTCCTTAAACATTGACATGCTTACTGAAATTACTATGAGCGGTTTTGCTTGGAGTTGTACGTCGCACAGCATATCCTTTGCTCATACAGAAAWGCAAGTTTGGCTCTTAAAGAAGGCACAGGGGACTCTAAGCTGCAGCTTGGCTGTACTTAGGAGTGTTACTGTTTTATGTAATGCTTCTCGGGGCAGTTCAGATTCCAGCTTCTTTTTCATAGCAGTTCTTTTCTGAATTGTTGCTTGTTTTAAAGCAACAGGAAGAGAGTGCTGACAGTGGAATTGCCAGCCAGGGATTTTTGCTGCTTATCTGCCCACCTGAAACCTGTCCAGCAGTGGATTCCTGGTGGGCAGTAGGGACCAAGATCATTCTTTATATATTCTTTGAAACGGTGCAATTAAACAGAAATCAGTAAAATGCTGAGACTGGCTGTACTGTGTGAACAGAGCTGAAGCAATACAGCTCCCATCTGTGAATATTCAAGAAAAAGGCTGTTTGTGGATATTTTATTTTGCTGCCATTTYGTTAAGTCTTTCAGAGGCTATACTAGTAGACAAAATTGATTTTATGTGTTACTCTAATCAGTCTCCTTGGAGACTGCTGAAAAGAGTTGTTCATGCTTTAATTTAGAAAATGTTTATCCTTTATATTTTTCTGCATTTTTTGAGAGCACTGAGTCAGTGCCATTTATATGCGAAGTGTTTGTTTTGTGGCTTGGCATCAAYGGAAATAAACTAAGGAAGGCTAGCAAGTTGCCACCTTTCAGCAACATTTATCTCCTGAGTGTGGGAAGTGGGAAAAGGAATCGATTCAGAACTGTGATTGTTGATACAAGCTCCACTGAACATCTAAGTCCTGGCTGGAAACCCAGGAAGCAGCCAGGCTGGTACCTAACAGAGGTAGTGGAATGCTTTATTACAGTCTGACTGTCTTTTCACTTACTCTCTTTGAAACTCRTCAGTCATGTATTAGAAAAGAAAGTGCAAAGGCCAATAATGTAACTGTGRTGTTAAAAGGAACTTCTTTTTGAAACTACTGGCACAGTGGCTAAGAGTAAAAGGTGATCCAGTGATTTTTACCATGACTGCTATTAGCTGAACTCCAGGTACTGCCCTTGGAGTGCAGAGACAATGCAAATTATTACCCCTCGATATTGGAAAATGTGAGCTTATTTGTTTGTGGATACAAAGTATTAGGACTGGRCAATTTGTTTGGTAATTGTTAAAACTGATATTTGGTTACCAAGAATGTAACTGTTCCTGCCACTTGACAGCTGGAATTGTTTTGCTGTCCAAGTGAAAATGGGRACATTATATTACATCAGAGGCCACATAACAATGTATGCCCTCAAGGACATCTTTTCTGTGCTYGAAGGTGTGAAGAGTTTTTTTTTCATTCTTAGAAGGTGAACCTTACTGCAAATTATATAGGCATTGGCAGAATTGGAAAATAAAGTTTATAGTGTTATATTCTCCTTCATGTTTTGGGTTTTTCTTAACCCCTTAATTCTTTCTTTTCCTGACTAGGTGATTTCAGAATGATAATAGGAGAAGACAAATCCAAAGTGCAGAACATAGTGAAACCCAAYGTTGCCCATTTCCAGAAGCTGTACAGTAACATACTCCTGGACTGCCCTCAAGTGGTGTACAAGCACCATCTGGGAAGGCTAGAGGCAAGTGTTCTCCTTCTAGACAGTTTGAATCCAAGTGGCAGTGCTTTATCCACCTGACAGAAGGCAGGAATTATAYCATGCACCAAGGAGAGCAGTTGTAGTCTCTGTACTTGCTATTTGTTATGTTTCTGTTGTTTAGTTAATTCTGCAACTGGAGGATTTGCCTTAAATACCAGTCTCTGCCTATGCAGGAACTACTGCTCATTTTTTCTGAGTATGGGCACAGAACTAAACCCCAGCAAGGGAACCAGAGCAGATCATTGTAAAATGTGTGTTCTAATTACTTCCATATGGAAATAAGAGTCTAGGAAGTGAGGAATAAACAGATGGTTTGTGTTAGAGACATTAGGCTGTAATTCAGAGGTGCAACTTTTTGCAATCTCACAAAAAACCTCATCAAGTGCTAGTTATGAAGATCAGCTGACTAAAGCCAAGTGAAATTCTGACATTAATACCCATACAAAACCATTTTTCCTTAGTTTTTGGGAAATCCAGAATGACAGTATCTCAAATCCCATCTTTCTGGTATAACATTGCAGTTGGGGGAGAGAAGCCAGAGTCAATGGCAATTCTTTCTCTTGAAATCTGCATGTCCCTGTGTGGATATTCAAGTGTGATATAAACTTCTTACAAATAGCAGCAGTTTTCTCATGGACATGGGTATCTCTTTATTCTCAAGCCTTGGTAATTATCTCCCAAATGCCACCTTTTAGAATGTGTCTTTGTTAGAAATTGATTTAACTACAGGCTTGAGCACARTAAACAATTTTACTGCAATGCCTTGGGAGAAAGCATAGGCAAATCTGTATTATACTGCAGCTGTCTCCATGTTTCYGTATTGATTCTGAACAGTTTAGTAGAAGCAGCATTTAAAATTAATTTGGGAAGGAATTGTAGTACTTTCTTCTAGAAAAAGCTCCCTGTTGTTTTACCTTTAAACAAAWCCCGGTAGCATACTGCAAAGATATTGTTGGATAATAAATCTGTCCATAATSCCATAATAGTCATCAAGACTGTTGATTAAATGCCCTCATTTTCCTGTTGATTTGAAGCACAGTGCTTTAATACTTTTATTGCTCACACCTTCCTCCGTTTATTGGCACTTACTCCCCAGCCTGAGGTGCTTGACTGCTATTGGGGGTGCAGTTTAACACAGARTAGAACTCCCTTCTCCAGAGTATGCAGAGCTACAGAGAAAATTCTGTCTTCAAAGATTCCTCAGCACCAAGGGAAGGCAGCCCCAGTTCTCAGAGTTCTGGTTCAGGCACGGATTCCTCCCACACAATGCTCAGAGCTGCTCACTGTCGGCTGCCTCTGTAGTTGGTGGCTGACTCATCTGGAGATCATTTTCTCCACACTCACAAAAGGGAGTGGAGAGGGCAACCAGACTCCTGTCTGATGTCTCCATGAAGTGGCTAAAACCTTGTGTGGGAGGAATGGAGCTCTTCAGATTTTCCTCCACTTTTGGAGAGCTCTGCCCCATCCTGCATTACATTTTGGAGAAATCTGTACAGGCCTGCTTGTTGATATCATYGTATTCCAAAGAGGATAGTTGAATTTCTGATTTAGATTGGAAAATGTGGGATGAATGTTTTCTTCAAATTATGCAAACCAGATGTGGTTTGGAGTTTAAAGCAGAGCAAATGGTTTTCGGACTAAACTTGAAATGTGTGTGTGTCTGCAATTTGATTATATTCAGGCAGAAGATACTCTGCTAAGTGGTCTTTTGGGAACTTATTTTTTTATTGTAGTGTACTTATGTTTCCAAAGGAAATTGGATACAACAGAAATGATACTGTTTCAATGAAAACTTACTTGCAGACACAGCAAGATCATGTGTGTCTTCCCTTGAATAAAAACCCTTGCACTGCATCATTCTTCAGGTTGGGAACTGAGATSCTGCATTTCCCCGTGCTTGGGAAGTTTTTATTAGCATTGTCGTTGACTTTTGCCAGTGAAATGGATCAGGTTCTCTGATATATTTATCAGAGGTCAATTTTCTGACGTCTTTAAAATAAAAGAGAACTGAATGWTTTTAATTTCTTATTTTTATAACATCCAGATTGACAAAAGTCCAGAAGGTCAATTTACACAACTTATGACTTTGCCAAAGACTTTGCAACAAAAGATAACTGCCCTGGTAAGCCCTCCTGGAAAGAACAGAGATGTGGAAGAAATTTTGCTGCAAGTTGCCCATGACCCTGACTGTGGATTTGTGGTGCAACAGGGTAGGTCTGGATCAATATCTGTAATTTTCTTTAAGACTTGATAGATTTACAAATCTATTGTAAATGTTCTTCTATTTCAAAAGGATGATTTAAAGAGAAGGGTGAAAAAATCCAGGTGAATAATCATGAAATACATTCCTGAAAGCCTGGGTTTGGATTTGTTTGATCACAAATGGGTTATCTGAAATATTAGCAATAACATTCCTATTGATACAGGAAGACRTGTTTTGGTTTGGGTCCTGAAAGAAGCAGCCTTTAGGGAATAGTGTGATCTACTTAGACCACCTAACTCTGATGCTTCCATCTTCAGGCAAAACTTCATCAAAATATTAAACTTTATATCCTGCCAGTCATAGATTGCAAGGCTGAGGTCATTGTCTGCCTTGCTGACATTACCCTTCCCAGTCATGGTGGTTAGCCCAGACATGTGAGCTCTGGCAGAGAACGACAGCTTGGAGGAAAAGGCTGAGGTGCTTCTCATCAGCACAACTGCTCTGAGGCAATATTATGTCATGTGAACAAGTTAAAGCTGATGCTGCAGACACCGGTGTTCTGGTACACTGCAGGAAAATTAAAAAGTTTAGTACTTGGAGTCCTTTATGTATTTTAAGAACTTGACATATTTTCTGTTCCAGGTAGGAAATTTTGCAAGCTCCCTGAGCACAGCAAAAATTCCCTAGATGCCTGGGAGCCCCTAGGCACCAAGCAACTGCTGAGGGAGCTCTCAGACTGATTTTTTKGGGGGGAAATAAAGCTCCTGGGGGGTTGCAGTTCTCCATGGACAGCATAGGATGAACTGCACCTGGACATGGAGGTGTTCAGCTTCTTTCATGGCACCTTCTGTGCTGGGCTGCAGCASTCATGGGATTACAAAAGAGGATAAWAGCTGAATCTGGGAGCAGGAGATGCAGTCTTGGAGCTGTGAGTCACCCACCCTGAGCTCATTATCCTCGGGGTTGGATTTCTGTAGGCTCTGGCAGGCACAGCTGTGACTGCACAGGGAGCAGCAGCTCAGTATCAAACACTGGGCACATCTGCTCAGGCCCAGCAGTTTCAGCTCTTAATAGAACAAATCAAGATGTTCTTTCCCTTTTGTGGCCAAAGGATTTTCCTAATTCATCAATCTGGGTAAAGGCCAGGACAAGCCATTTGGGAATCCTGTTACAAGACAAAGCTGATTACTCAAGTTGAATTGTGTAGTCCCAAGATATTTTGCTACATCAACATGATTTGTTCTTTTCCCTTCCCTATTCCTACCCCTCAGATGATTTTCCAATGGAATACTGTACCGTTACACATGGATTATGTTAAACTTTGTTCTTCATTATGGAAGTAACTTTAGAGGAAGGATTTAAAAATATTTGAAATTATATTCTAAGTGTCAGTGCAGAACAGTGTCTTTCAGCTTGGAAGACTCAGACTGCTGAATTTCTACTTTTTTAAGTATTTAGTGATGTGAATGGTTTTGTACATATCAGTATGCTTTTATATATGTTAGAACAAATATAAATTARCAGTTCTGACAGAAAAGTTTTAAGGTTTTCTACTAATACCTGAGAACCACTGGACAGCAAGAACTGAATGTGCCACAGTGCAAAGTGGTAAACAAGCCTTATCTCCAAAAGCTGTAATTTAGAAAAGCCAGGCAAGYTCTGCACAATAGAGGTATCTCTGCTGGATCAGACAAGTCCCAAATCCCARTTTCATGTTGAAGTAAACAGGTAGTATCATTTGTTCTGCTCTAGAATGTTCATTTACCAGCACTTAGATGAAGCTACTGTGAATCCTTTGTGATTAATTATCTTAGTAGAGAGTTAATGGGAACACTAAATAAAATTATTTGATCAATTCCTACTGCTTGTTGGCTGTTTTAATATTGATTTGGGCTGTTTTTTCAGTATGTTATATAAAAAATGATTTAAAACAGTTTAGAGAATACTTTTAATTAGTATGACAAAGCAGAACCGAAACAAACTTTCTCAGTGTAAGTGTGTGTTCTAATTTCAGGCTGGCTTGATTGTATAACTGGAACAATATTTAACTTGTACATGGTGGAGGGTAAAAAAAAATCCCCACAAATGCTAACATGGGTAACATCTGTGTGCTTTTCCCTCTGCAGGCATTTCAGGAATTGTGAGATCCTCCAGTATAGTGCAGAGTGCTAAAACCATCCTGACAGCTGGTAAGAATGTGTGTGATTTCTGTCAACACAGCCCTTYTGATTTCACAAAGGAAAACTGACATGGCCCCAACATTGCCTTCTTTCAGGAATTTAAAGAGTAAACTTTGTGAGTTTTATTCAAAGTCCCTGGAAAATAAAAGTAACATTTAAAGCAGAGGCTTTATTATAACTATTGCAAAATTATAAAATGCTGAAAAGAACTGGAGTGACTCTTAAACAAATAAACAAAGCCCTCAACAACTCAAAACTAAGGAAAAAAACAACTTCTGAATTCAATTTCATTTTYTGTGCAGGCCAGATTTGGCTGATGGGCACAAGTTGTGCACTTTATGTATTAAAAAGGCTTGGAATTGCTCAGATAAACTTCTGAAGCTATTTCCAGTTCTTCCACTAAAGCGTTRTGTTCAAATGATACCTTTCCTGGGTTTAAGGGCAGCTGTGTAGGTTCCTACTGAGCAATCCTTACCCAGACCTCTCCAGCAGCTGCYCCCTTCCCATTTAGTGGTGATGTTGGTGGCTCCATGTTCTGCTTCTACCCCTCTTAAAGAAACACCAGTTCCAGTATTCAGAACCATGATGGATCTGCTGAGTAAAATAAGTAGGGAGAGTTTCCCTTTTTATATGCTTCTGTTAATAATTTAGGTTCATTAACTGGGAGAAGTCTGATAAAGCTATGGCCTAACTTTGTTTAGTAGCTAGAGGAGAGTCAGGGTACAACTCCTGAGTAAAGCAATTTTTGTCATACATTATTGTAATTTTCTAATGGTTTCCAGCTAAATAGGTGACATTTTTCTTGTAGGGTTTGTTGCCAGAATGACCTGCTAGTGGTCAAGTATTGTGGTATTGTAATGCCTCTTTTAGAAAATTCAGCTTTCATTTTATCAGTTTCTGAATCCATGGATAGTAGATTTTGTGGAGCAAACAGTTAGAAGGAAGGGGTCAAAGACAGTGTTATTCCTGTTGAATTCAAGTTCTCGTGAGTGCCCATGGGGCAATGCTCTCTGTGTAAGTGCAGCAGTAGGAACAGAAATAGTTAAGCTGTGTGGGTTATTTATGTGCCCTTTCTCCCTGTTCTGATGGACAGAAAATCACCTCTGGGACTCGTTAGCCCCTTCTGTGTGTCATGCACTAAATCACTGACAGCTCTCTTGGGACAGGGGCTTTGGGGGGTCCTAATGCATCTCTTAGTAGCACTTGTAACTTTTATCATGTTTTCTGGTTTGTGCACCTGAAACTACTTAKTTTTGAAATGTCTCTATTTTCCTTTGTCTTAACTGCCTTTTGCTTTATATATAGGGATTTTTTTCCATTTAAAACAATCTCTAGGTTCCTTGTTATCAGTCAGTGATGTAGAGTTGTATTTAAAAACTATTTTCTAGTAGTGGTTTTAGTGATGAAAACATAGTTTTGTGTTTTGATTCAGGTAGAGCAAAGCAATTTTGGTCCTTTGTCTCAARCATAAGCCCAGTTTGGGGGARTTGWTYTTTTTTTWTTTTTRTTTTGCACATAATTTAGAGCTTTTTAAAAATATATTTATACTCTTGTGCCAGAATCTGGCCAAAACCATTAGTGACAGAATTCAGGAGTGAAATTTTACTGCTCAGGGATGTCAATTCAGTATTTTTGAGGTGTGATGTTTGTGTGATCTGCCCTGGAATTGAGGAGGGATGGTTGTCCATGGGTGTCCAGGGCTTTAGGAGTTAAATTAGCAAAARCCTTTTGCCCTTTTTTATTTATTTATTTTTTAATATTTGTCTCCAAACACTTATGACTGAGTTTATGTTAAATCAGTATCTTCTAATGATGATTTTCTCTCAGTAAAGGTTTCTTAATTTAAAATGCATCACTAGGGCAGCATTCCTCTGCTGCCCTGGCTGGGCCAGTTCTTGGGGCTCTGCATGTTCATAGGATACAGAATTTACCAGAGAAAACAGCAATGTGGCTCCTACATGGGAGGAGCTTGACTCAAGCAAGGAATGTCTTTTACAGGAAAGTGTGGAGCTTTAGATTCAGTCCCTAAGGATGCTGCATTTCTTTCTTCATTCCTYATCCAAATCTTGTCTGATATTCTGTTCCCCTAAGACCTATCTCCACACTTTCTAGCAGAGATTTCAGGAAAGGCACAAGGCTCTGACCTTCTGCAGTGCTTTATGTCAAGAATAGTAGCTTAACATAAAAGAACTATGAAAGAGATTCATGAAATCTGTGGCTCCATTAAATAAACTCTGACTTTCCATTGCTGTTCCTAGTAACTGTACAAATACTTGGTTTGCAAAAGAAATCGTTTTCATTACTCTATTTGAAGTGTAATAGGGAACACAATTGGTCTTCCTTAGCTGACTATTCTGTTTTAACAACATCAGCAGAAGTGAGCTGCCTGCTCTGGTCCATAGCATGGGAGTTCTAAATTCAACATTAAATCAGCAATAGCAGTGCGGAGATGGCATCCTGGGTATTAACATTACTGGCAAGGAGCGCAAGCACAAGAAGGAATTTCAGCCCATTTAAGAGAGCTTTTTTCATCTTTCTCTGCCAATGTGGTTTGCAAGTCGAGCTCCAGCTCTGTGTTTTTGTTTGTTGTTAAATGCCCTATTTAGTTTTTGAAAATGTGCCTGGGTATTTCTTCGAGTCTGTGGTGARGCTGCCCCTCTGTTTCCCATTAGAGATGGCACCAGTGTTTGATTTATTTTCCCACATAGCCAGAGCCTGCCTGGGCTTTGGGAACTCACTCTGCAGCTCTTATATTTAGCTTCTCTGAAGGAGATGTTGATACTTCTTTAGCTTCTTTTGTTCTTTATATTTTACTCAAGGAATTCTGCAAGCCTTGAAAAATTTTCCATAAATACAACATTATAGATTAAATCATCACTTGAAGCATTTGTTCAAGATCCACTTGAAGCATTTGTTCAAGATCCTTTTAAGTCAGCACAAATGTTCTGAATAGCATTTCTTTTCAAGGATTCAGGGATTTTTTTTTTAAGGAGCGGGTTTACATATAAAGTACTCTGGTTTTGTGGATACTATACTGCAGATCACTGGCTTCATTGTAAATATCTGTAGAAGGTTTGCATGTGTCTGTGCATGGCACATTAAAAATATATAACTATTTGCTCCACATGACAGCTCTTCAGCAGTGCATACATCTCCTTTTCAATAGGGAACACAGGGAATAGTTCCTCCTTTTCCATAGGGAATCCAGGACACTGCAGCCAGGCACATCTACCAGGAAACTTTGGGGGACTTACACTGACACTTGCAAAATACTCAGCGTGGATTGTTAAGTAAAACCAGACACGAGTTGTGTTTACACTGAAGTGCTGTGGTCTCGGTCCCATGTGCATCAGGTCTTTGTTCTGTGTCCTATAGTGGAAAAATCTAAAGGGGAGGTGGAACCACCAAGGCACAGATTCATAACTGAAGACGTTTTCATGTGGTCCAASTGCTCCAGATTGTGAGAGGGAGCCCTAATTACAGCCATTAACTTTTGCTCCAGCTGTGACTCCTCAGCCCGGGGCTGCTGTGGGGAACAGCTGGATGCACAGAGCTGCCTTTGGCCTGGGCTCGGCTGCACTGCGAGCTGCCCGTTCCTACGGTGCTGTGGCTGGAGCTGAGCGAGTGCTCCCTGCAGGGGGASAGGAACGAGAACAATCTGCCGGTGCTGAGCTGCTCCAGGGGCAGACAGGGGCTGAGAGAGGCAGCAGCCTCGCAGGCTGCAGGGCCAGCACACCTCACTGCAGTCCTGCAGCAGCTGTGCTGTGCTGCATCTGCCACATGCTGCACTSCACTGACAGAAGTACCTGCAATTCAATACCAGCCATTCTGCCAGAGCAATTCCTGYATCTTGAGCATTTTCAAAGCCACCSTTACACAGTTTGAATGCTGTAGGWTGGAACCACTTCTTTGATTTGTGCTAAACAGGAATGGTTGATTATGTGCAATTTCCTTGCAGACACGTCAGGCATTTCAGGATTTACATGATTATTTACTTGTTTTTTGAGATGCTGCAAAGAAAAGCCTGTCATGACTTCATTAGTGTGCTTGCTTTTACAAAAACCTAATAAATATGGAAAAGTTCAAGCATTACATATGGGATGCACATGGGTTTGTAAATTCAAAATGCATGTATGGATGATTTCTTAGAAAAGGTGAAGTTGAGTTTATTTTAATTGCAGTTGGAGACATGAGAAGTGCAGAGCTGATTCTGTGCAGCAAATTTGTTATCAGAGGCTTTTTCTTCTGTCACATTCCTTCAAAAATAGAGGGTGCACTTTTGCTTATCTCTGCCTACTCATTTGACTTCTTGCAACTCAACTGTGAATACATCTATCMCTGAAAGTATTTTATCTTTAATTGATTTATTTCTTTTACTTTACTTTTATTTTTGAGGTCTTTCCAAATGAAATAATATTATACCACTCCCATCACCCCCCTCCAAAAAAAAATTAAAGAAGTCCAGTGCAGCAAATGGCTAAACTTGGGTTCAGGTTCCTTGTTTGTTCCAGATCCTTCCTTGTGTTCTGGTCTGTAATATTGTGTAATAAAATTGTGTAAATTTGGCTAAATTCCTTCTGTGTATTTGTAGTCAGGCTTGTCAGGTTTTCAATTAAATAAATATAGGAAAGATTGTAGGAAGGATAATCTRTTATACTTTTAATCTATGCATGTGTCAAAATTAAAGCTTTTAGTGTAGCATTAAAAACCTGCCTTTTCAGTTCTGAATTTGTAAGAGTGTTGTAATCTGAAAAGTCACTCTGTGTTTTATGTTGGGTGTTTTATTTGTTTGTTTTGGGATAATTCTTTTAAACAAAAAGCTGGAGGAAGGAAAAGTGAGTAGCTGCACTGGCTGGGATCTCAGAACCCCCCTGAAATGCCAAGACTAACAATGTTTTGTTTTTAAGTTTACAAATACTCAGTGACTAACCCAGCAAAGGGCTGTGGGTTGTTTACTCTAGGGTCTCTAAGAGGAGGCTCATCTCTGATAAAACTTTAGAAATTGTTTCATTCCAAGGATACATTTTGCAAACTGTGTGGGAGTCCTCAATCCCATCATATCTAAAACCCATAAATGCTCGGAGGCAGCGACTGCTGCTGCATCTGTGAAAATTGAGATGTCTGCATTTGCTGTATGCCAAGTGCRATGTGTGGTATTTACCAGAATTCTGTTCTATTTTCTCTGCTTTGATAGCATTAAATGTATTTTTGGTGTCATTATTTACTGTGTTCTGACTGTGACAAGAAGGTTATTTACATGTCTGCCTGGTGGATTAGGCTGTCATTCCCCTGGGGAAATRCATCATTTGATGTACTAAGCACCTTCTATCTGAGTCAGCCTTCCTAAATGTTGATTTTTTTTTTTGTCTTTTGTTCTTTTTTAGGGGCAAAGAAGTCTGTAACTTACAGCTTGAAGAAATTGTATAAAATGACAAAGGGAGGGTTAAAGACATCTTGAGTCTTTACATACTGTGTATGGGTAAATAAATGGTACTTTTTCTCTAAATATTTTGCAGATGTGACTTTGCATACTTGAGAAAATTACAGTGTATTTAAGAAGTCTCTTCTAAAATGGTTTACATGCTCAATTTTACTAATGAAATAGAAACTTTTTGTAATGGGAAAAGGTTTGTTGGCACTAGGGCAAAGGAATTATACTCTGTAAATACTGAAATGAATTTTCCTGTATATTGGAGCCTGAATAAAAAGGATTGATTATACAGGTGAATTAAAATCCAAAGTCACTCATTTTCTATGTGTTGTTAGCTTTACTTCCCAAAATACCCTCAGAGTCTCTTTCAAAATGATCCTAATTTATATCAGTGTCCCAAATTTAGTTCTTTCAGGGATTTACAGAACTGGAGAATCCATTGAGTTTTAAGTAGAATGTGGAACTGCCCTCTGACATTTCTGCACTGACAAGTTCACCCTTAGAATTCCTCTGAGGATGCTTTGGCAGGGKAGACCTTGGGAAAAGTAAATTATTTCTCAGATGTGTGACATTCCTGAATCCAAAAAACTGTCCCAATAACTTTCAGTGTGGAGTAGAGCAATGAGCAGCTCGGCAGGTGTCAGATCCTTTAATAAGGATATTTAATAATATTATTAAATAAGGACATYTAATAATAATGAATTGTGTGTTCCTCTCATGACATTGAATTGAAAACTGTCCAACTGATGGCTCAGCATTGTCACAAGGGCCAGAGTTGGAAGGAAAATTGTAATTCCATGGAYCTGCTTGGACAGATTTGGAAATAGCTGTTGTTTGGCAGATTTTATCAAAACACTTTAAAATTGGGAATATTATGAACCAAAGCACATACTGTTTGATTCTTTGATTGTCTCTTTCCCCTGAAAATACTGCCCACAAAGATGAAACTTGAGCTCCCTTTAAATTAGCTCWATTTGAGACAATTGGAGTTCTGTATGACATGTGACATTAATCATGCCATGAAAGAATGGGCATTGCTGGCAGTATTTGTGTCTGGTGCAATAAATTGGGAGGATCTTTTGTAAATAGAACATTTTTCACATTGAGGTGGGTTTGCTAATTTGGGAAATTTTTCTTAATAGAAATAAACTGAGCCAATATTTCATTCAATGGTAAAAAAAGGAAATAAAAGATATCTTTCCTGATTAGCATGTTTGGTTTTTTCTTGTGTCTTATGTGATCATTAGGGCCATCTCTCAAGCTACATTTGATTTACTGATCTCACTTTAAAAAATAAATTACTGTTATGAAGTTGTCTGCTAATTGTTTCCAGGGAGCAGTTCAGAGCATAAATTTAAGAAAGACAATAGAAAATACATTGTTGTATGTAATATGACTCATGCAGGCTTACTTTAARCACAAAGAAACTTTAAAATATGGATTATTTTTAAATATCTGAGTTTGAAATTTTAATCCAGACTCAGGAAATAATTACTGTGAAATTAGAAATAAATGGCTTTCTAAGGTCAGAGGCAAATTCCTAATACTTTGCATTATYCATTGGTGATAGATGTAGAATGTGTAAAATCCCCTCAAATGTCCCTTTGCTGATGGCAGGAGGGTGCTGACCTTTTTATGGGGACAAAGAATGTTTGTATGGCACTGGCATTCTCTGTCCCTATTAACAAGAGGCCAAAGTCCCCAAAAKGAAAAGTTTCTATTATAAAAAATGGAACTAGAGAATTGAGGCCACTTAGATACTCTTAACCTTGGGATTTGACTGGAATTTTTTGCTTGCACAAAGAGGTTCCTTTCTAGATAATCCAGAAGTCTTTTAGGCATAGTTTTAAGTTGAATAGGGTGTACTAATTTCCYGTGTAGTGAGGACTTGGAGCAGCCRTAGCATTTTTTACACTTCAGCATAAGCTTTGGTAAGAAATCTGAAATCAGGTGTTGCCTTGCTTAGGAATGCTCAGTGGGAAGGTTAAGAATAGAAAATACTGATCCCAGTGATAGAAACAGCCCCTGAGAGATGCAAAGCTTTTGGACAAATGAAAATGTTCAGGATGGAACCCTTCTGGATGAAATACTCACCAGGTAAGAACTGCCTGGTTCAGTCACCTGAAGAGGGGACAGCTCTGYTTTGTTTATCCCAAATGAAGCTGTCTGTAGGGCAGCCTGCACATGGACAGCAGCCTGCACAAAACACTGATTTTTACACCAGCAGTTTGCTGTCACCTGGTTTTTAGCAGGGTCCTGGGTTGTCTTTGGGGAGGAGGGAAGGAAATCTAAATCTGTGAAAGTCTTGGGATGCAGAAAACTTCAGAAACTGAAATTGAGAGCAYATAATGTATCTGTGTAGGAAATGGGAGGATTTCAAACGTGACCCTTTGCATGAATAGTTAGCAAAAGGATTTTTTTTTTTTTATTTAATTTTACATGTTCCAGCCTTTCTTTTGTAGTTGTGTTTATTTGCTTTTAAGGCTGCAGGGGAAGAGAGAGCCTTCACTCCTGGTGAGGATTTGTCCTTGCCACATTCAGGARGATCACTCTTGGTGAAGCTGTGTTTTTCTGGGTGAATCCTGTTCCTGTAGCCAATTTTTGGAACATGAACACTGCAAACAGAAAAACAGAACTTTTGTAATGTTTTTTAAAAGTGACAATTGCCGCAGACCGGATTGTTAAAAATCTATTCCACATTCTGAATACATTACCAGACAATTAAGGCTAACAACTAAAATGTTATTCCAAATTTTGCCTCATTTATCTGTTCTGTGTGTCTGTTAGAGTGTAACTGGTGCATTTCTGTGATTCCCACCATTCCCTCGAGGATGCAGGTTTTCCAAGGTGCTGCACAGAAATGTGCACGCTGACAGAAAACAAAGGGGACGTCTGTGGTGCACAGATGGAGCTAAAAGTTTTCCACAGGATAAGCCACATGACCAAATTAAAAAAAAAACAAAGGCACAAATTTAGACACTTTTACATTTTAAGGAGCTTATTTCTTTCTGTAATAGCATAATGGAGTGAAGTTTTCCATCATGAGCTGTTCTGGGGAGGAATATCATTGAACAAAACCATCCTGATCAACCTGTGCATTCCTTTCTTCTGTTTTCTTAGCACAAGAAGGGGAGACTGGGGCTTTTCAACCTGGTGAAATAACAGCACCACAGGATATGAAACCTGATCATAAATTCCAACTGCCTCAAGCCCAGGTTGAGAGAGATCATGTGTCATAAGATCGTCCAACATCTGGTGGAGAATTCCTATTAGCAAAACATTTAATCACATGCTTGAYTTAAAATGCATAAGTTATTATTGTTAAATGGGGATGTCATTCCTTTTGGAGATAATGGCAACGTAAAGCTTAGCCTGGAATCTACAGGATTAAAATAAATTGTCCAAATGTGTGATGTGCAGAGGTGTACAGTCCAGTTGGACACAGCTGAGCCCCTCCTGGGATGGGGCTGCCATGTTAGTAAAGCTGGATTTTATCAGCTCCTTCCCTCTGCTGAGTTCTGTTTGTTACCTGGAAGCTGTGGCTGTTTTCCCTTTTGTTGAGAGGAGGTACCTTGGAGGGGTGTGCACACCAGAACTTTAAATAGAATATCCTGTGGGGATATCTGGTATCTGAGAGGCTCAGCGTTTGTCCTCTGCAGTTCCTCACTATTAGTGAGTTTGGGGATGAGATTCAGGTAAATCTGGAATGTTTTCATGAGGAAATGCAGTTGTTAGCATTTAAAAAAGCAGCTTTCTCTTAAAAATCCTTAGTAATACAGTTAAAGAGAATGTTCTGAATGTTAAAGGTGAACTTAAAAGTGGCTTTGGTGTTTCAGAAGGTGCTTGGAACTGAAACAGTTCAGAACTTTAGAGGGCAGTGACAAATCAGTGTGGTGTGAGATGAGCCTCACTCCCACTCTGAAACACCAATCTGCATCCCACACCTTGCTGGCTGAGCATTTATCCCAGAAATAATGTTCTTGTAGGGGGGAAAAAAAAAGTGATGTCCTGCTTGCTGTTTAGCAGGTAATTAAGCATTTTATGTGCAGCAGGGCGTGGGGCCCTGCTCCTCGGAGCTGTTTGTCACCGTCTCTGTGCCAGAGGATCCCTCTGTCCCTCCTCAGGTGTGACTTTCCTGCACTTCCCTGTAACCCGAGCCGGCCGTGTTTGTCTTGTGTCGCTGGACACCCACTGCAAATCTTCATTTGGCTTTATGAAYTCTGTGTACAGCACTGCAAGGGGTCGTTTCTTGCTCTTTGGAGAGAGTTTTGCAAATCCCAGTTGAACAGTTCCTAGTTCCTTCCATCTGTTGGTACCCTGCCAGTATCCAAGTCTGTGCACTAAATCTACAGGAGACGTAAGAAAGTCCTTCCTCCTCAGCCATATAGGCTGAAAACTGTATTCTGCTCTGTAAATCATTTATCTTGTGCTTTTTAAAGAGTGGCCTACCTTTCCCCTTGGGGCCACTGGTCTTGAATGTATTTATTTTACTGGCAGAGAGCCACGAATGAATCATAGCCCTGAGCAGCTTGCTCTGAACTCCTCGCGATTGTTCAGAGTGTACTCAGGGCAGTTGTTACAGAGCTTTGCTGTGGAAAACTTTTAAGAGAAGAGAGATTGATTTCAGCCTTGTTAGCTGCTTTTGAAGTTCCCCACCAGTATGTGGAAATGATTTCTGATGGCCATACAGCTGTAATCCACTAAAATAACCAGAGTTGTTGCACGGGAAGTTGCTACATGGGAATACATTACTGACTCTTTGTCCTAATGAGGTGTGTTTGTTCTTTCACAATAAAAAAGGCACTTTAGCTTTTCATTCCATTTGTAACTTTCCTGTTTATGCCTTCCTGCTCCATTTCCATGCTGCTTTATTGTTTCTCTTCTTCATTCTCAAGTCTTTCGTTCTGTTCTTCAGACATCCCTCTTTTCTGCCTTGGCTGTTCCACCATGGATATTGTTTCATACTCCCTCCCCCTTTTTCCTGTGTAACAGAGCTTTCATTAAAGGCAACCAGGCAGATGATTTATTTCTGATGTCTTAAAAGGCTTCTTTGTAATGAAGAGCCTGGACCCAATCAAACTGCTGAGGGTTTGTGTAGGTGAGTCAGCAGCATGGCCTCGCTGCYTCTGACATGCACCGTGCCAGCCGAGTGTGTAACAGCCTCCTGCTCCAGAGGGAATGAGCTGGGTGACACAGGGAGAAGGGAAAATCACAATTTGACTGGATGCATAATGGTTTGGCTGCTCCTAAACTCGATTTGGGGAGTTCACAAAGCTGAACCACTCAGAGTGCTGATCTCCATCAGCACACAAACAGCATGTTCCTCATCACTTGCACATTTCCCTTTTTTCTGAGTGTTGGAGCAGGGAGATTGTCCARGTGCCTGGCTGTAGGACCTTCTAATTCCACCTGTGTCTGTAAATGTAGAGCCTGAATTTCTCACCTGGCCTTCTCTGAGGCTTCTCTTCAGATTGTTTGGTGACCTTCACTGCCAGCAAATTGCTGTAACAATGCGGTGTAATAGCTGCAACCTGAGCATGAGGAAGGTGCCTGTGGGCACAGAGAGCTGAGCAAGGGGGATCCCTTTCTGCTGGAAACACTTGGCAGCATCTCAGAGCTTCCTGATGTTTGCAACAAACATCTGTGCCAAAAGTGGTGAGATCCAGATGGGTCTAGAGGCATTCCTGGGTGGCTCAGGGAAGTGAGCCTTGCTCTCACATTGAGGGGGTAATGCAAGAGCCCGCTCTGGTTTGGGAAAGCAGAATAAAACAGGGCCCTTGGTGAGTGTCCAGTGCAGGGGATCCAAGCAGGGCTGTGACTCATGCCTTTTCCCAGCAATTCATTTAAAAATAGATTTGAAGTTGAAATATGCTTCTGAAGGTCAGAATATCAGGCCAGTGTGTGTCTGATAGCTTTTCATGGGGAAGGTGTTGACAGAGGACAAAGTATTCTTCATTTTCAGAGTCACTCTGGTGGCCTCAGAGTCTGTGTAGAAAATGGATTTTCTTTGCATTGCCTACTGCAATAGAATAGAGATTACCTCTMCACAGATATTTTCTGCCATGGTTTTTGTTTTAGGCAGTAGCTGCTCTGTCACTTTCGATATTGTGGTTTCATAAAGTTTTGCAGTGACCTTATTTACCTGTTTTTCTAGATAACAATCTCCACCACAGTTGCTAACTGATCCTGAACTTAATGACTGCCTTAGGGAGAGGCAGTAATCACTTTAGTCCTGCATGTTTTAACCTCTTACTCAATCAGAAATTTTGTCTAAGTTTTAGTACATGAACAGGGAGCTTCAGACTATACATTCTGGAATATTAATGAAAACTCCAATTATTTTTGTTACATCTTTAGTCTAAGAACTTCCATGTCATTTTTGTCTTCATAATCCAGCATTCTGCYAAATCTTTTCCAGTAGTGGTGGGGGACTATTTGGATGGTGATACRCATTTTCTTTCTGAGAAATGGAAGGTCTTGCAGCTGCAAAGACAMTTCTCTGATCTGGCTGAAACTTTCTGCAAGTGTAGTGGATAGAAAGGAGTTCTTCCTGGTTTTAAATTCAAATAAATTTCATTTTTAGGAATTTGCAGTCACAAGGCACTGTCTTTAAAAACAAAACAAACCAAAAMCTGATCACARCACTCTGTGTTTTGGTTCCTTCACTTCTCTTTGTTGYACTGTGAGACCTTTGAAAGCCTGGAACCTGATGTTTAAGATACCTCCCCTACTCAATTAAATAATCCAAGTAAATAATAAAACATACATTTACTGAGTTAATTTGTATTGCTTCTCTCCATGGGATCTCTTTAGCTCCATGGTGCACTTGGTAAATTTGAACGGTTGTGTTCCCACACAGTGATTATTTGCTTCATCTCTGCCTCCTGCCAAAGTTTCTCCAAACCTCCTATTTTAAAATTCACAGTGAAGTGTGAGATCAGAGCATTCAGTGGGTTTTTTTGTTGTTGTTGTTTGTG